>NC_036842.1:29634750-29649915 GCF_002910315.2 Salvelinus sp. IW2-2015
CTCTCTCTCTCTCTCTCTCTCTCTCTCCTCTCTCTCTCTCTCTCTCCTCTCCTCTCTTCTCCCTCTCCCTCTCCTCTCTCTTCTCTCTCTCTCTCTCTCTCTCTCTCTCTCTCTCTCTCTCTCTCTCTCTCTCTGTGTGTGTGTGTGTGTGTGAGTAATTCAGAGGTAACACCCACATAGGGTGCCCCGGAATGAATTATTTAGCTGCTCTTATGATACCTAATGCATAATGAAGCACATTTGTGGTGGGAATAATCCATGAAGCCATAATTGATCAGAGGAAAAGGAGTTAAAGGCCAACTAGAACCTGTAGATATAGTCTGGGAGGGAATGGGTGATGTCTATAACCTGCCACTATATTATAAAGTGTTTATTAGAAGAAGGGTAATGTAGAATTGGAGATTTCAAGACAGTTCCCCAACAGAAATGTGCTTACTAGTAAGCTTGCTGTTTACTAGTAAGGTGCTGGGAACACTGTTACGCTCTGTTCTCCCCCAGTTTATCTCTGAATCATTATCTTATCTATTCATCATTATTCTCTTCTATTCCAAGTACTGGTGCATCCATGTGAGTGTGCTTGGGGGCGCCAAAAACTGGTACATCCATGTGAGTGTGCATGGGGGCGCCAAAAACTGGTACATCCATGTGAGTGTGCTTGGGGGCGCCCAAAACTGGTACATCCATGTGAGTGTGCTTGGGGGCGCCCAAAACAACACAAGTGTCTAAGAGGATTAGTGTGAGTCATCGACTCCTCTTTAGCCCCTTTTTACACGCAGCGGTAGCATCCCCAAAAATGTATCCTCCTAACCCAACACAGCCCTTAGCCCTGCCCGGCCGGACATTGAATTGGTGTCGATTGTCAGTGGCAAGGGAGACAGGGGAGACATACAAATGTGACACACAGACACACGCAAACACACACAAATAGAGACGGTGGCCGTTCCCCCCAGTTATTTCTCTCTTTCCTCTCCCTCGTCCACAAAGCCCATCACCAGTCAAGCACAGCGGGGCTAATCTCACCTCCAGATTAATTTGATTGCTGGAAGACAGATCAGATGTAGAGATGAGATCTTGCTATTGCTTTCAACTCTCCTCTTTCACAAATAGCTTCCCACTTCCATCCAATAGGTGAAATACACTGCTGTGTTCAAGTGTTCAGAATCAAAGAGATATAATCAAATTAAACACTAGCAGGCAAAAGCACCGGCTCATCTCAGCTGAGATCATCTTAACTGAACCTCTGGGAAGGAAGAAAAGAGAGAGAGAGAGAGAAAGAGAGCAGGTGTAGATTGAGAAAGAGGGAAGGAGAGATACATATTGAGAGAGCAGGCAGGCCATTCAGGAGAGAGAGAGAGAGAGAAAGATAGAGAGAGAATGAAATACCCATTATCCACGCACACATGGACATACAGTACAATACATACGCACACACGCGGGCACGCACACACGCGGGCACGTGTGAAAGGTTCCAGTATTAAACATAATCCATTCTCTATTCTGGTCGTTGAGTGCAGCAGGGCGGGAGAGTATAGTGAAGGCTAGAGCTGTGAAGACATTAGCTAAGAGAAGTGTTGAGCTGAGCTAACAGACCAGATGGTGTTTTCTCAGTAACAGTTAGAAGCAATGAGGGGGGAGAGAGGGATAGAAAATGGAGAGAAATAAGGAAAATAAGGAACTAACTTTTGTGAGTGTAATGTTTACTGTTCATTTTCCCTTTTATTTATCTATTTCACTTGCTTTGGCAATGTAAATATATGTTTCCCATGCCACTAAAGCCCTTTGAATTGAAATGAATTGAATTGGTATGAGGTGTAAAGGAAGGATAGAAATAATAAGAGGGAAAATGAGGAATAAAAGAGGGGTTGGGAAAGGAGGGTCAATACATACAACAAACAATCACCGACAAGGACATGAGGGGAAACAGAGGGTTAAATACACAACATGTAATTGATGGGATTGGAACCAAGTGTGATGGAAGACAAGACAAAACCAATGGAAATGAAAAATGGATCAGTGATGGCTAGAAGGTCGGTGACGTCGACCGCCGAACACCGCCCGAACAAGGAGAGGGACCACCTTCGGCAGAAGTCGTGACAGTACCCCCTCCCCCTGACGCGCGGCTCCAGTAGCGCGCCGATACCGATCCCGGGGACCACCCGGAGGGCGAGGCGCAGGGCGATCCGGATGGAGACGGTGGAACTTTCGCAGCATTGAAGGATCCAACACGTCCTCCACCGGAACCCAGCATCTCTCCTCTGGACCATACCCCTCCCAGTCCACGAGGTACTGAAGGCCCCTCGCCCGACGTCTCGAATCCAGTATGGAACAAACGGAGTACGCCGGGACCCCCTCGATGTCCAGAGGGGGCGGAGGAACCTCCCGCACCTCAGACTCCTGGAGCGGGCCAGCCACCACCGGCCTGAGGAGAGACAAATGGAACGAGGGGTTAATGCGGTAATCGGGGAGAAGCTGTAACCTGTTACAAACCTCGTTCACTCTCCTCAGGACTTTAAATGGCCCCACAAACCGCGGACCCAGCTTCCGACTGGGCAGGCGGAGGGGCAGGTTTCGGGTCGAGAGCCAGACCCGGTCCCCCGGTGCGAACACTGGGGCCTCGGTGACAGTATGCTCCAACTTTCTGGCGCAGCACGGCTCGCTGAAGGTGGACATGGGTGGCGTCCCATGTTTCCTCTGCATGCCGGAACCAGTCGTCCACCGCAGCAGCCTCGGTCTGACTCTGATGCCAAGGAGCCAGAACCGGCTGATACCCCAATACATACTGGAAGGGAGAGAGGTTAGTGGGGGAGTGGCGGAGCAAGTTCTGGGCCATCTCTGCCCAGGGCACGAACGCCGCCCACTCCCCCGGCCGGTCCTGGCAATAAGACCTCAGAAACCTACCCACATCCTGGTTAACTCTCTCCACCTGCCCGTTACTCTCGGGGTGAAAACCTGAGGTAAGGCTGACCGAGACCCCCAGACGTTCCATGAACGCCCTCCAGACCCTCGACGTGAACTGGGGTCCCCAATCAGACACTATATCCTCAGACACCCCGTAGTGCCGGACGACGTGTGTAAACAGAGCCTCCGCAGTCTGTAGGGCCGTAGGGAGGCCGGGCAAAGGGAGGAGACAACAGGACTTAGAAAAACGATCCACAACGACCAAGATCGTGGTGTTACCCTGTGAATGAGGAAGATCGGTCAGGAAATCTACCGACAGGTGCGATCACGGCCGTTGTGGAAAGGGTAAGGGTTGTAACTTACCTCTGGGCAGGTGCCTAGGAGCCTTACACTGGGCGCACACCGAGCAGGAGGACACATAAACCCTCACATCCTTAGACAAAGTGGGCAACCAGTACTTCCCACTAAGACAGCGCACCGTCCGACCGATCCCAGGATGACCAGAGGAGGGTGACGTGTGGGCCCAATAGATCAGCCGGTCCGCTGTCTAGCTCCCACACTACCGGCGCCACCAGGCAAGAGGCGGGGAGTATGGGAGTGGGATCCATGGGCCGCTTTTCTGTGTCATGCAGCCGGGACAATGCGTCTGCCTTAACGTTCTGGGAGCCTGGCCTGTAGGAAAGGGTAAACACAAAACGGGTGAAAAACATGGCCCACCTTGCCTGGCGAGGGTTCAGTCTGCTTGCCGCCCGGATATACTCCAGATTGCGGTGGTCAGTCCAGATGAGAAAAGGGTGTCTAGCCGCCTCAAGCCAATGTCTCCACGCCTTCAAGGCCTTGACGACAGCCAACAGTTCCCGGTCCCCCACATCATAGTTTCGCTGCGCCGGGCTAAGCTTCTTCGAGAAGAAGGCACAGGGGCGGAGCTTTGGTGACGTACCTGAGCGCTGAGAGAGCACAGCTCCTATCCCAGCCTCGGACGTGTCCACCTCCACTATGAACGCCAAAGAGGGATCCGGATGGGCCAACACGGGAGCCAAGGTAAACAGAGCCCTCAGGTGACTAAAAGCCCTGTCCGCCTCAGCTGACTACTCCAAGCGCACCGGGCCCCCCTTCAGCAGTGAGGTAATGGGAGCCGCTACCTGACCAAAACCCCGGATAAACCTCCGGTAGTAGTTGGCAAACCCTGAGAACCGCTGCACCTCCTTTACCGTGGTGGGAGTAGACCAATTATGCACGGCTGCAATGCGGTCACTCTCCATCTCCACCCCTGAAGTGGAAATACAATACCCTAGGAAGGAGATGGACTGTTGGAAGAACAGGCATTTCTCAGCCTTGACGTACAGGTTATGCTCCAACAGGCGACCAAGCATCTGCGCACCAAGGACACATGCTCAACGCGTGTTGCGGAGTATATCAAAATGTCATCAATATACACCACTACACCCTGCCCGTGCAGGTCCCTGAAAATCTCGTCTACAAAGGCTTGGAAGACTGATGGTGCATTCATCAACCCGTACGGCATGACGAGGTACTCATAGTGCCCAGAGGTGGGACTGAAAGCCGTCTTCCACTCGTCTCCCTCTCGGATACGCACCAGGTTGTAAGCGCTCCTGAGATCTATTTTGGTGAAGAAGCGCGCCCCGTGCATTGACTCTATCGCTGTGGCTATGAGCGGTAGTGGGTAACTATACCTCACAGTGATCTGATTCAGACCCTGATAGTCAATACACAGGCGCAGACCTCCCTCCTTCTTCACAAAAAATAAACTCGAGGAGGCTGGTGAAGTGGAGGACCGAATGTACCCCTGACGCAGGGATTCGGAGACATATGTTTCCATAACCTCCATCTCCGCCTGTGAGAGGGGATACACGTGACTCCTGGGAAGTGCAGCGTCTACCAGAAGATCTATCGCACAATCGCCCCGTAGATGAGGTGATAATTGAGTCGCCTTCTTTTTGGAGAAGGCGAGAGACGAATCGGCATATTCAGGGGGAATGTGCACGGTGGTAGTAGCACCAACGGAAACCTCTAAACACCTACCTGAGCACTCTCGCGGCCACCCCGTGAGAGCCCTCTGTTGCCAAGAAACAGTGGGGTTATGACAAGCTAACCAGGGTAGGCCCAGCACTACGGGAAATGCAGGAGAGTCAATAAGGAAGAGACTAATTCTCTCCGTATGACCCCCCTGCGTCAACATGACCTCCCTAATCAACCCTGACCCTAATGGTCGACTTTCTAAGGCGTGAACATGGAAGGGCACATCCACGGGAACGATGGGGATCCCTAAACTATGGGCTAAAGCCCATCAATAAAATTCCCAGCCGTGCCTGAATCGATGAGCGCATTATTCTGCGAATGCGGGGAAAACTCAGGGAACGTGACAAACACAAACATATGTGCAACAGAGGGCTCTGGGTGAGAATGGTGCCGGCTCACCTGGGGTGACGCCAGAGTGCCCTGCCTGCTGCCTCGATTCCCAGAGGAACCAACCCGGCACCGACCGGCAGTGTGACCTCTGTGGCCACAGATGGTGCACGAGCGGGAAACCCCTCCGGTCTCCCTGCGCACCACCGCTCCCAGCTCCATGGGTATCGGAGAGGGGGTGCGGGAGGATGGAACCACCAGACCCCGATCTGAACGTCCGCATACAACAAACAATCACCGACAAGGACATGAGGGGAAACAGAGGGTTAAAATCTCTAGGGTACGTGAGACGGTAGCGTCCCACCTCTTCAACAGCCAGTGAAACTGCAGGGCGCCAAATTCAAAACAACAGAAATCCCATAATAAAAATTCCTCAAACATACATGTATTTTACACCATTTTACAGATACACTTGTTGTAAATCCAGCCACAGTGTCCGATTTCAAAAAGGCTTTACGACGAAAGCAAACCAAACAATTATGTTAGGTGAGTGCCTATTCACAGAATAACACAGCCGTTTTTCCAGCCAAAGAGAGGATTCACAAAAAGCAGAAATATAGATAAAATTAATCACTAACCTTTGATGATCTTCATCAGATGACACTCATAGGACTTCATGTTACACAATACATGTATGTTTTGTTCGGTAAAGTTAATATTTATATCAAAAAATTTACATTGGCGCCTTACGTTCAGAAGTCACAAAACATCCTTTGATTTTGCAGAGAGCCACATACATTTACAGGAATACTCATCATAAACATTGCTAAAAGATACAACTGTTATGCATGGAATTTTAGATGCACTTCTCCTTAATGCAACCGCTGTGTCAGATTTCAAAAAAGCTTTACGAAAAAAGCAAACCATACAATAATCTGAGTCGGCGCTCAGAGCCCAATCAAGACACAAATATAGCCGCCATATTATGCAGTCAACAGAAGTCAGAAGTAACATTATAAACATTCACTTACCTTTGATGATCTTCATCAGAATGCACTCCCAGGAATCCCCGTTCTACAATAAATATTAGTTTTGTTCGATAATGTCCATCATTTATGTCCAAATTCCTCCTTGTTGTTCTAGCGTTCAGTACACTTTCCAAACTCACGAAAAGTTAAAAAAGTTATATTACAGTCCGTAAAAACATGACAAACGAAGTATTGAATCAATGTTTAGGATGTTTTTAACATAATTCTTCAATAATGTTCCAACCGGAGTATTCCTGTGTCTTCAGAATTGCGATGGAACAGAGCTCGCTCTCACGTGAACGCGTATGGTCAGTGCATGGTCACTTTATGGCCGACCTGACTCATTCCTCTCTCCTTCGGCCCCACTAAACAATAGAGGCATCAGACAAGGTTCTAACGACTGTTGACATCTAGTGGAAGCCTTAGGAAGTGCAACATTACCAATATCCCACTGTATCTTCAATAGGAGCTGAGTTGAAAATCCACCAACCTCAGATTTCCCACTTCCTGGTTGGATTTTCTCTCAGGTTTGTGCCTGCCTGATGAGTTCTGTTATACTCACAGACATCATTCAAACAGTTTTAGAAACTTCCGAGTGTTTCTATCCAAATCTACTAATAATATGCATATTCTAGCTTTTATGGCTTTGTAGCAGGCCGTTTACTCTGGGCATGCTTTTCATCCGGACGTGAAAATACTGCCCCCTACCCCAAAGAAGTTATATACACAACATGTAATTGATGGGATTGGAACCAGGTGTGATGGAAGACAAGACAAAACCAATGGAAAATGAAAAATGGATCAGTGATGGCTAGAAGGTCGGTGACGTCGACCCCCGAACACCGCCCGAACAAGGAGAGGGACCTTCTTCAGCGGAAGTCGTGACAGAGGGGTTAAGTGTTGCCTCTGATCTATGGGATTAGGGTGTGAGGTCACTAGGGTTTATGGAGGTGATGGCCTAAGAGTTATGGATCAGGGTAGGCGGTGTGCTATCTAATATGTTTGTGATTGAGAGTCAAAACGACAGCTCACCCTGGACAGGAAAACTCTGCTTGAATCTTATTTACGCTTCTGAGAAATATGACCAATCCTAATTTCCTACAGTTTTATTTTATACAGGATAGTGTTCTTTACAAGATACTGATTCCGTGACATCGTTGCCTATAGCACTACTCCCACAGAACTAGAATGACAGTTTATTTCCATGATTGCTCCTTCCTTTTATGTGAATGGGAGTTCCAGGTTGGGGCTAACTCAGGGAAAGACTTGGCCATGGCATCAGCACTGCGCTATACTGTTTGCAAGGTGATAGCAATTGGTGTACTCTTCCAAAGCTAAGAGATAGACATTCGTATACAGTAGCAGATATAAGTAAAATACTTACAGTGGTATGGTATAACCAGGTTTCTGAGAAATGATTGCCAATCATCTGTAGGCAAACGTTTCAGTGGAGATTTTAGAATGTAAATCTTGGTGGGGCAAACTGTTTTTAGATGCATGCCAGCAAAGCCACTACACAAAACAACATTAAACAATACATGAATTGCACTATAACGTTGACAAACGGTGCCCACAAACTGTTAGGGCCTACATAAAGCAGTCCCAACTTACCACTGCTATCAACGGAGCCTTGCCTGGCAGAAAAACAGTTAATTCAGCCTCATTTACTACCTTTTCAAAAAACATAGCTGATACGGCTGACTTGCTTAAACAAATGTGGTTTCTACTGACAATTGAGGTGTACAAACTATGGCATAAGGGGACAAAGAGTGGATAAGAGAGAATCTCTAGTTTTGATTTTAAAAAAGGGAAAGGGGGATATCTAGTCAGTTATATAACTGAATGCCTTCAACTGAAATGTGTCTTCCTTAATCTACTTCCACATCTTCAGCGCCCGGGGAACAGTGGGTTAACTGCTTTGCTCAGGGGCAGAGTGACAGATTTTTACCTTGTCAGCTTGGGGATTCAATCCAGCAACATTTCGGTTGCTGGCCCAACGCTCGAACCACTAGGCTACCGAGAATACCACAGGTATTCTCCCTGTACACCAAGTCAAAACCATAGGATAAATAAAGGGGGCATATAAGCAGACAAAGCTTTTACAATATTCAATGATTACATTTCTCTAAAACAGGCTATAGGCTACATGTGCACCACCAAGTCAGAACAGTAGGCTACGGTATGAGGGGGGAAAGGGGCCAAATTATTAGGGTGAGGCACATGGGCTACTAACAGCTTCCTACACACTTAGTAAATACTTTCTTAGCTACAGTATACATATCTCCTTGGCATATTACATAATTTATGCAGCAGCATACAGTACATTTTTGGACTCACCTTGTTGTGCTGTGCTCACTTGAACAGGAAAGTGGCGCGGCGGTCCTTGTGGGCAAAGTCTGGCATTCTCTGGATTTATGTTGCTTTCAAGACAATTAAGAACTCAGAAAAAGATTGAAAATCATGACGTCAGTCATCTTCAGGACGGAGCTCTAGAAAGAGGCTTGGAATTCCGAGTTGGATGACCGTTCAAAATGTATTTTCCAGTTGGAGCTTGTTTTTTTCCCGAGTTCCCAGTTGTTTTGAACTCACTGAGTTTTCCCAGTTCCGAGTTTCCAGTTGTTTTTAACGTGGTATAAATCATGCTGGATTAACAGCATGGACAATGTATTCAACCTTTTCTGATCAATAGTGTTGAATGTTTATCCTTTCAAGTTTGGAAAAGAGACCCTTAAACCCAGACTTTGACAACACACCCACTCCACTGAATAGCAGGCTAGTGATTGCTTTGCAACACTTGCAGTTAGCCACTGATTCCTTCCAAACCACCCAATATTGAATTGCCATTTCCAACTTGTTGTGTAATGTTTATGTCCAATGGCCGATGAGCACCGAAAAGTTTTATCTATCATTTCTCTTCATATGACAAGGGTTCAAAAGGATTTGCCAGTAGATTGTCGACGTGATTTATGATGATGTCTGCTTGTCTAGCTTGCTAGCTATGATTTTGAAAGTATGATGTTGACATGATCAATCCAATCAAAGTTATGGTAGATATAACGTGATTTGACTTCATTTTATCTGTGGCCAATGACCTTGAGCCTTCTTGGATGGGCACTTCTAATGTAACTCTATGGCAGCTCCCAAGGGACTTGAATTTTCAAGCTCTCCCCATAGATTTTGCGGTAGCATAGTGTCCCCATGAGTGACAGAACATTGAGCCAATCACGACGCAAATAGACAACATTACCAACCCCTACGCTCCGTATTTTCTGATGGCTACCCCACCACCACAGAAAGCACTGAGCTAGGCTGAAACACTTGCATTTTGGAGCTGCCTTACTCAAGTAAGCAAAAAAGAGACCATCTTTAAATGCGGCTTTATTAACTGAACAATTTTTTTCAACTTTGTTTGCAAACTGATATGTGACACTTATAAATAACATGCTCTGCCCCACCTGCCCTGCATGACGGGTCGACACTGAAAACTACTGTATGTGAAAGGGATAACCCAGGGAATGACTTGTGATGGACATGAGATGTGATGTACATCAACTAAACTGTTATCAGGGTAATACTGTAAGTGAGGTAATAACTTGCTATCCTAGCAGCCATTAGAAACTGACTAACAGTGTTACGATACTGCAGAGTGCAACTGAAGGAGGTCCATGTTTTATTCAGAGGCACACATTGTAAAGAGTAACATGGTGTTCACTGACATATCTGCCTCCTGCTTCCTGCCTCCACTCCCCACATTAGACACAAAATGGACGACAGTTTACCAAGTTCAAGAAACACTGTGTGCTTTTCTTAGTGAAAGGAAGGAGAGGGATGGAGAAAGAGAGAGCGAGAGCAAGAGACAGAGAGAGAGCGAGAGAGAAAAAAGTAAAGTGAGAGACGTTTTATGAAGTGTTATGAAAAGCAATCCGATACACTGTGTTGAAATAGAAATATTCTTAATGCATGAACAACGCATATTATATGTTCTGAGAGCGTTTGAACTGAAACAGTAGTTAATATATTCCATTACTGATCAAGTGTGAGAATACTTAACAATAGAGCCCCATTGTACTTAATGCAAAAGTGGTTATGTGGAAATAAAAAAGGTGCAATGAGCTGGGGGGAAACCAGCTCCTTAGAGTAAAGCTTTATCTCCTCATCATTACTTGACCCATTCAATCATTCCTTAATCACAGAGAGGGATAGAGAGAGAGAGAGCGAGGAGAAACAGAGGGTAACAGAGAAAGAGAATGGCGTATATGCCCATGGACACGTAAGACGAGTGGCTTCCCCAACAGAGAGAGAGTGGGCTCACCAATTGACAACGATCCTCACACATATCGGAATTGCCGCAAATTGCAGCCATCTCCATCTCCACTCCAGTAATGTTCCCAAATCTGCAGCAGATGGAATAGGCTAGCCAGCTAGCTAGGAGCTTTTTTATTTTGCAGAATGCTAGTGTTCTAGGCTGCAGTAAGCTGGGAGCGTAAATGTGTCAGGGTAACAGTAAGCTGAGGTGTTTATAGCAAATGAAGTAGCCTAGATAGCTAGCTATCGGTGAATGGGAATTCAATAGCAGGTGTAAAAGTGTCAGAGTTACAGTAGAGTAGACTGTTTTTATATATAGCAAATAGAGTAGCCTAGCTAGATATCTGTGGATGGGAGGGCCTTGCCTCCACGTTGAGCCCCAACATGTAGCTGATTGAATAGGCTAGCTAGCTACTCGTCTGTCTACCGGAGCTCTACTAGGCTAAGAGACTGGGGATTCTATAGAGTGTGTGCTAGCGTCAGCAACAAGATCTCACAGTCTCACTTCAGTATTCAACGTGTGTCCAGGGGGGAGGATTAAACATCTATTGGTGAAGTGAAAGTATGTAAGGGTTAAGGTTTGGGAGAGGGTTAAACCAGAATAAAAAAATAATAAAAATGAGTGCCTTATACTGAGATTGAACCCACAATCCTCTGAGCTGTAACTTGTGGTTTAAGCCCTTCCTCTATCCCCATCCACATCACCGTAGCAAGCCGCGTGTCACGTTCCTGACCTATTTTTATGTTATTTTGATTATGTTTAGTTGGTCAGGGCGTGAGTTGGGGTGGGCATTGTATGTTGTGTGTGTTTTGGTTAGTCTATGGGTGTTGTATGTGTATGGGATAGAGTATTGTTAGGTTGTCTAGTTATGTCTATGGCTGCCTAGATTGGGTCTCAATCAGAGACAGCTGTCATTCATTTGTCTCTGATTGGGAGCCATATTTAAGGTAGCCATAGGCAGTAGGCTTTTGTGGGTAGTTGTCTTGTTTAACGTTTGTTGCTTGTCTGTGCACTTGCGTTATTTAGCTTCACGATCATTTGTTGTTTTTTTATTTGTTTGTATAGTGTTTTCGTTTCATGTTCATCTTCGTTCATTTATTAAAAGAAGATGGCTTATTTTCCTCATGCTGCGTTTTGGTCGAAGTGAATACGCCCCTCAAGGTGCGTTAACTCCGAACCCACCACCAAAATCTAGGAGGGTCTGGGTGGGCATCTGTCCACGGTGGTGCGTCCGGCTCTGACGCTGTCCCCACACCGACCAATAGTCCTTCCCGCTTCCCGTAGCCCCCCCAATGACCCACCCTCCAATAAATCCACCTAACTGGAAGGCGGCAGCATCGGGATTAAGTGGCAACCGGGGATGACGGACGACGCTCCGGGCTGAGGACGGCAGCTCCGGGCTGAGGGACGGCAGCCTCAGGGACGGCAGTCCGGACGAGGGACGGAGCTCCGGACTGAGGACGGCAGCTTCCGGAACTGGGACGCAGTCGATGGCTTGCGATCCTGGCTGGCTGGCTCGCGTCATGGCTGGCTGACGGCTCGATGGTGGCTGACGGCTCTGGCTTGGTCATGGCTGGCTGACGGCTCTGGCTGTCGATGGCTGGCTGACGGCTCTGGCTGGTGGCATGGCTGGCGTGACGGCGCTGGCTTGATCCGGTCTGCGAAGGCTCTGGCTGATCCGGTCTGGCGGAAGGCTCTGGCTGATCCGGTCTGGCGGAAGGCTCTGCTGATCGGTCTGGCGGAATGCCTCTGGCTGATCCGGTCTGGCGGAAGCTCTGGCTGATCCGCGTTCGGAAGGCTCTGCTGATCCGTCTGGCGGAATGCTCTAGCGGTCCTGTCTGGCGGATGGCTCTAGCGCTCCTGTCTGGCGGACGGCTCTAGCGGCTCATGGCAGACGGGCGGCTTTGCAGAGTGCGTGGGCAAGAGCAAGGGCGTCTGGAGATGCACTGGAAGCCTGGTGCGGTGGTGTAGGGCACTGGTGGTACTGGACTGGGGCTGGGAAGGGTGGCGCCGGAGTTATACAGGACCGTGAAGGAGGACACGTGCGTCTTGAGCACCGAGCCTCCCCAACCTTACCAGGTTGAATGGTCCCCGTAGCCCTGCCAGTGCGGCGAGTGGGAATAGCCCGCACTGGGCTATGCAGGCGAACGGGGACCACCTGTAAGGCTGGTGCCATGTACACCGGCCCGAGGAGACGTATGGAGGCCAGATACGTGGGCCGGCTTCATGGCATCCGGCTCGTATGCCCCAACCTAGCCTCCAGTGCGGCAAGTGGAATAGCCCGCACTGGGCTAAAGCACGCGTACTGGGGACACCGTGCGCGCTTTACCGCATAACACGTGTCTGACCAGTACGACGCCCTCTTACTCCACGGTAAGCCCGGGGAGTTGGCTCAGGTATCCAACCCGGCTTCGCCCACACTCCCCTTTATCCCCCCAAGAAATTTTTTGGGTGAGCCTCTCGGGCTTCCAGCCTCTCTTACGTGCTGCCTCCTCATACCAGCGCTCCTGGGCTGTGGCTGCCTTCTTCTCCTCCCTCAAGCGGCGATTCACACCATCTATAGCCAGGGCCTTCTCCATTGAAAAATTTGCTCCCAACTTCCATTCCTCTTCTCTCCATTGTTTAGTTCCTTCCCTCCTTCCTCAATCCGCTTGGTCCTGTTGTTGGGTGGGTAGTTCTGTCACGATCGTGTGGAAGAGATCGGACCAAAACGCAGCATGAGGAAAATAAGCCATCTTCTTTTAATAAATGAACGAAGATGAACATGAAACGAAAACACTATACAAACAATAAAAAAACAACAAAATGATCGTGAAGCTAAATAACGCAAGTGCACAGACAAGCAACAAACGTTAAACAAGACAACTACCACAAAAGCCTACTGCCTATGGCTACCTTAAATATGGCTCCCAATCAGAGACAAATGAATGACAGCTGTCTCTGATTGAGACCCAATCTAGGCAGCCATAGACATAACTAGACAACCTAACAATACTTATCCCATACACATACAACACCATAGACTAACCAAAACACACACACACATACAATGCCCACCCAACTCACGCCCTGACCAACTAAACATAATCAAAATAACATAAAAATAGGTCAGGAACGTGACATAACCCCCTCACGGTGCGTACTCCGAACTGCACCACCAAAAGTCTAGGGGAGGGCTGGGTGGGCATCTGTCCACGGTGGTGGCTCCGGCTCTGGACGACTGTCCCCACACCACCATAGTCCTCCGCCGCTTCCGTATCCCCCCCATGACCACCTCCCAACTAAACCCACCTACTGAAGGGGCAGCATCGGGATAAGTGGCAACACCGGGATGAGGGACGACAGCTCCGGGCTGAGGGACGGCAGCTCCGGGCTGAGGGACGGCACGCCTCCGGGCTGAGGGACGGCACGTCGGGCTAGGGACGAGCTCCGGGCTGACGGGACGGCAACTCCGGACTGGCTGGCGGTGATCCTGGCTGGCGGTCTGTGCTGTATCTGGCCTGGTCATGGCTGGCTGACGTCTCTGGCTGGTCATGGGCTGGCTGACGGCTCTGGCTGGTCATTGGCTGGCTGACGGCTCGGCTGGCTGGGTCATGCTGGCGAAGGCTTGGCTGATCCGGTCTGGGCGGAAGGCTCTGGCTGATCCGGTCTGGCGGAAGGCTCTGGCTGATCCCGGTCTGGCGGAAGGCTTCGGCTGAATCCGGTCCTGGCGGAAGGCTCTGGCTGATCGGTCTGGCGGAGGCTCTGCTGATCCGGTCTGGCGAAGGCTCTGGCTGATCCGGTCTGGCGGAAGGCTCTAGCGGCTCCTGTCTGGCGGAGCTCTAGCGCTCCTGTCTGGCGGACGGTCTAGCGGCTCATGGCAGACGGGCGGCTTGCAGGCTCATGGCAGACGGACAGTTCAGACGGCGTATGGCAGACGGGCAGTTCAGACGCCGCTGGGCAGACCGGCAGTTCAGGCGCCGCTGGGCAGACGGGCAGTTCAGGCGCCGCTGGACAGACGGGCAGTTCAGGCACCGCTGGGCAGCGGGCAGTTCAGGCGCCGCTGGGCAGACGGCAGACTCTGGCCGGCTGAGACGCACTGTAGGCCTGGTGCGTGGTACCGACTGGAGGTACCGGGCTAAGGACACGCACCTCAGGGCGAGTGCGGGAGAAGGAACAGTGCGTCCAGGGCTCTGGAGACGCACAGAGGCTTGGTGCGTGGTGCCGGAACTGGAGGCACTGGGCTGGAGACACGCACATAGGGAGAGTGCGTGGAAGAGGAACAGGGCTCTGGAGATGCACTGGAAGCCTGGTGCGTGGTGTAGGCACTGGTGTGACTGGACTGGGGTGGGAAGGTGGCGCCGGATCTATACCGGACCGTGAAGGAGGACACGTGCTCTTGAAGCACCGAGCCTCCCCAACCTTACCAGGTTGAATGGTCCCCGTAGCCCTATCCGTGCGGCGAGGTGGAATAGCCCGCACTGGGCTATGCAGGCGACGGGGGGCACACCTGTAAGGCTGGTGCCATGTCACCCGGCCGAGGAGACGTACTGGAGGCCAGATACGTTGGGCCGGCTTCATGGCAAT
>NC_036842.1:29649940-29654216 GCF_002910315.2 Salvelinus sp. IW2-2015
AGACCCTGTCGTCTGGGGCCTCTGGCTGATCCGTCTGGCGGAAGGCTCTGGCTGATCCGGTCTGGCGGAAGGCTGGCTTATCGGTCTGGCGGAAGGCTCTGGCGTCCGGTCTGGGGAAGGCTCTGGCTGATCCGTCTGGGCGGAAGGCTCTAGCGGCTTCCTGTCTGGCCGGACGGCTCTAGCGGCTCCTGTCTGGCGGACGGCTCTAGCGGCTCATGGCAGACGGGCGGCTTTGCAGGCTCATGGCAGACGGACAGTTCAGACGGCGTATGGGCAGAGGGCAGTTCAGACGCCGCTGGGCAGACGGCAGTTCAGGCGCCGCTGGGCAGACGGGCAGTTCAGGCGCCGCTGGCAGACGGGCAGTTCAGGCACCGCTGGGCAACGGGCAGTTCAGGCGCCGCTGGGCAGACGGCAGACTCTGGCCGGCTGAGACGCACTGTAGGCCTGGTGCGTGGTACCGGAACTGGAGTACCGGCTAAGGACACGCACCTCAGGGCGAGTGCGGGAGAAGGAACAGTGCGTCAGGGCTCTGGAGACGCACAGAGGCTTGGTGCGTGGTGCCGGAACTGGAGGCACTGGGCTGGAGACACGCACCATAGGGAGAGTGCGTGGAAGAGGGAACAGGGCTCTGGAGATGCACTGGAAGCCTGGTGCGTGGTGTAGGCACTGGTGGTACTGGACTGGGGTGGGAAGGTGGCGCCGAGTATACCGGACCGTGAAGGAGGACACGTGCTCTTGAGCACCGAGCCTCCCCAAACCTTACCAGGTTGAATGGTCCCCGTAGCCCTACAGTGCGGCGAGGTGGAATAGCCCGCACTGGCTATGCAGGCGAACCGGGGGCACACTGTAAGGCTGGTGCCATGTACACCGGCCCGAGGAGACGTACTGGAGGCCAGATACGTTGGGCCGGCTTCATGGCATCCGGCTCGATGCCCAACCTAGCCCTCCAGTGCGGCAAGGTGGAAATAGCCCGCACTGGGCTAAGCACGCTACTGGGGACACCGTGCGCCTTACCGCATAACACGGTGTCTGACCAGTACGACGCCCTCTTACTCCACGGTAAGCCCGGGGAGTTGGCTCAGGTATCCAACCCGGCTTCGCCACACTCCCCTTTAGCCCCCCAAGAAATTTTTGGGTGAGCCTCTCGGGCTTCCAGCCTCTCTTACGTGCTGCCTCCTCATACCAGCGCTCCTGGGCTGTGGCTGCCTTCTTCTCCCCCTCAAGCGGCGATTCACACCAACCTTAGCCCAGGGTCCTTCTCCATAAAATTTGCTCCCAACTCCATTCCTCTTCTCTCCATTGTTTAGTTCCTTCCCTCCTTCCTCAATCCCGCTTGGTCCTGTTTGGGCGGTGGGTAGTTCTGTCACGATCGTGTGGAGAGATTCGTGTCACGTTCCTGACCTATTTTTATGTTATTTTGATTATGTTTAGTTGGTCAGGGCGTGAGTTGGGGTGGGCATTGTATGTTGTGTGTGTTTTGGTTAGTCTATGGGTGTTGTATGTGTATGGGATAGAGTATTGTTAGGTTGTCTAGTYATGTCTATGGCTGCCTAGATTGGGTCTCAATCAGAGACAGCTGTCATTCATTTGTCTCTGATTGGGAGCCATATTTAAGGTAGCCATAGGCAGTAGGCTTTTGTGGGTAGTTGTCTTGTTTAACGTTTGTTGCTTGTCTGTGCACTTGCGTTATTTAGCTTCACGATCATTTGTTGTTTTTTTATTTGTTTGTATAGTGTTTTCGTTTCATGTTCATCTTCGTTCATTTATTAAAAGAAGATGGCTTATTTTCCTCATGCTGCGTTTTGGTCCGAATCTCTTCCACACGATCGTGACACCGCGAGTCTACTAGATGGTAATAGGCGCCCGGTTGCCCCTTGTGGACGATATTAAAAGGCATCTCCCAACGTCCTAGGGACATGGAAAAATGTCTAATACTGCAGTGGATCTGGTGTGACTTGGCAGAGAGTCAGAGCAGGCGACTGAGGACCTTCCCTCTACTCTGCTCTGCTGATGCAGTGAGCTGGGAGTTACAGTAGCGGGTGTAACAGCATCAGGGAAGCCTGCAGAGGGCCTTGCCCTCCGCTCCTCTAATAGTAGCTGATGCGGCTCGTTGAACACCGAGAGTGTCAGAATCAGAGACGAGGCTTCTCTCCTCTCCTAACTCCTGAATAATAGATGCGATATGAATGTGCTGTGGGAGGAACCCTTAACTGAAAACACTTATGTGTCCATATGAATTATAAATGCTGGGGATTGTAGTTTCTATTTCCCTTTGTCATCTGGGAGATTAGATCATATCATGTTTTATGCTCTGCTGCTGAGGTGGGAGGCAATAGGACAAGGCCTTCTGCTTGGCTGTGGTGGTGATGACGTTGTCGTGGCTGGATGAGATTTAATTTGATATTCATTTTATTGATCCCTTCATTTTGAACGATAATTTGTTTGATTGGGATTGGTTGACCGTCATTGCTTTGTTTCGGAAGATTGACAGACATACACATTAACACATGCATAGGTAGCCCTACATACAGTATTATTACACACACCAATACACCCACTTTCAAGTACACACATACCTGTACTTATTAACACAGTGCCTTCAGAAAGTATTCTTACCCCTTGTCATATTCCACATTTTGTTATGTTACAGCCTGAATTCAAAATAGATTAATTTGATTATTTTTCTCACCCATCTACACACAATACTCTATCATGACAAAGTTAAAACATGTTTTTTTCCCGCAAATGTATTGAAAATGAAATACAGATTCGATTTAAGAATTCACACCCCTGAGTCATGTTAGAATCACCTTTGACAGCGATTACAGCTGTGAGTCTTTCTGGATAAGTCCCTAAGAGCTTTGCACACCTGGATTGTACAATATTTGCACATTATTCCTTTTTAAATCCTATAAACTCTGTCAATTTGGTTGTTGATCATTGCTAGACTGCCATTTTCAAGTCTTGCCATAGATTTTCAGGAACATTCAATGTCATCTTGGCAAGCAACTCCAGTGTATATTTGGCCTTGTTTAGGGTTACTGTCCTGCTGAAAGGTGAATTTGTCTGCCAGTGTCTGTTGGAACGCAGACTGAACCAGGTTCTCCTCTATTCTGTTTATTTTTATCCTAAAAAACTCTCTAGTCCTTTCCGATGACAAGCATACCCATAACATGATACAGCCACCACAATGCTTGAAAATATAAAGAGTGGTACTCAGTGATGTGTTGCGTTGGATTGGCCCCAAACATAGAGAGAGAGAGAGGAAGAGAGAGTAAAAACGTGGGAGAGAGAGAGAGAGAATGAGACAAATACGCAACTGAGTTTTTTGTTGCCAGTTAATAACCCTAATGTCATTCATTATAACTCGCTGAAATTAAGAGAAGTCTGCTGGTTTTATAAAGTGGGAGAAGTCTGCTGGTTTTATAAAGTGGATAGTGTCTCACCTTCTTGCTGGTTTTTATTAAAGTGGTAGAAAGAGAAGTCTGCTGTTTTATAAGAGTGGGAGAAGTCTGCGGTTTTATAAAGTGAAAGAAGTCTGCTGGGTTTATAAAGTGAAAGAAGTCTGCTGGTTTTATAAAGTGAAAGAAGTGCTGGTTTATTAAAGTGAGAAGTCTGCTGGTTTTATAAAGTGGAGAAAGTCAGCTGGTTTTATAAAGTGAAGAAGTCTGCTGGTTTTATAAAGTGAAAGAAGTCTGCTGGTTTTATAAAGTGAAGAAAGGCTGCTGGTTTTATAAAGTGGGAGAAGTCTGCGTTTTATAAGTGGGAAAGTCAGCTGGTTTTATAAAGTGAAAAGAAGGTGTGCTGGTTTTATAGAAAGTGAAGAGAAGTCTGCTGGTTTATAAATGAAAGTGTAAAGGAGAAGTCTGCTGGTTTTATAAAGTGAAGAGAGAAGTCTGCTGGTTTTATAAAGTGAGAGAAGTCAGCTGGTTTTTAAGTGAGAGAGTCTGCTGGTTTTATAAAGTGAGAGAGAGTAGGTTCTGCTGGTTTTATAAAGTGAAGAAGTCTGCTGGTTTTTATTAAAGTGAGAAGAAGTCAGCTGGTTTTATAAAGTCGAAAGAAGTCTGCTGGGTTTATAAAGTGAGAGAAGTCAGCTGGTTTTATAAAGTGAGAGAGAAGTCAAGCTCGGTTTTATAAGTGAAGAGTCGAGCTGGTTTTATAAAGTGAAGAAGTCTGCTGTTTTATAAAGTGAGAGAGAAGATCTGCTGGTTTTATAAAAGTAGAGAAACAGTCTGCTGGTTTTTATAAAGTGAGAGAAGTCTCTGTTTTATAAAGT
>NC_036842.1:29654241-29675358 GCF_002910315.2 Salvelinus sp. IW2-2015
AAAAAGAAGTCTGCGCTGGTTTTTATAAAGGGTGAGAAGAAGTCTGCTGGTTTTATTAAAGTGGAGAGACAGTCAAGTGGGTTTATTAAAGTTGGTCAGAAGTCTTGCTGCCGTCTTTATAAAGTGGAGAAGTCAGCTTAAGGAAAGTCTGGCTTTTTATAAAGTGATAAGAAGATCGCCTGGTTTATAAAGTGAAAAGAAGTCTGCTGGTTTTTAAAAGTGGAAGAAGTCAGGGTAGATAGAACGTCTGCGGAGTTTTATATATGTGGGGAGTGAGAGCAGCTGGTTTAAAAGTGAGAGAAGTCTGCTGGTTATATAAAGTGAAAGAAGTCTTGCTGGGTGTTATAAAGTGAGAGAAGTCTGCTGAGTTTATAAAGTGGGAGAAGTTCTGTGTTTTATAAAAGTGAAAGAAGTTGCTGGTTTTATAAGTGAAGAAGTCTGCTGGCTTTTATAAAGTGAAGAAGTCGCTGGTTTTATAAAGTGAGGAGAAGTCTGCTGGTTTTATAGTGGGAGAAGTCACTGGTTTTATAAAGTGGGAGAAAGTCTGGTGGTTTTATAAAGTGAAAGAAGTTCTGCTGGGTTTATAAAGTGAAAGAAGGAGTCATGGTTTATATAAGTGGGGAGAGCTATCTGCTGTGTTTTATAAAAGTGGAAAGTCAGCTGGTTTTATAAAGCTAGGAGAGAGTCTGCTGGTTTTATAAAGTGAAAGAAGTCTGCTGGTTTTAATAAAGTGACGAGAAGTTGCTGGTTTTATAAAGTGGGAGAAGTCTGTGGTTTTATAAAGTTGAGAGAAGTCAGCTGGTTTTATATAAGTGAGAGAAGAATCTTGCTGGTTTTATAAAGTGAGAGAAGTCTGCTGGTTTTATAAAGTGAGAGAAGTCTGCTGGTTTATTAAAGTGAGAGAAGAAGTCAGCTGGTTTTATAAAGTGAAAGAAGTCTGCGGGGTTTATAAAGTGGAGAAAGTCAGCTGGTTTTATAAAGTGAGAGAGAGTCAGCTGGTTTTAAAGTGAAAGAAGTTCTGCTGGTTTTATAAAGTTGAGAGAAGTCTGCTGTTTTATAAAGTGAGAGAGAAGTCTGCTGGTTTTATTAAAAGTGATGACGAAGTCTGCTGGTTTTATAAAGTGAGAGAAGTCTGTGGTTTATAAAGTTGAGAGAAGTCTGCTGGTTTTATAAAGTGAAGAGAAGTCAGCTGGTTTTATAAAGTGTAGCAGAGAATGTCAGGCTGTTTTAAAAGTGAGAGAAGTCAGCTCGTGTTTATAAAGTGCAGCGATGTTAAAATCCATTCCATTCCAGTTTTTTGAAAAGTAATTGAAAAGGCATAGATAGTCGCGATTGAACCGAGTACGAGGTGGCTCGCTGAATTGGAATACAGACTAGGCCTTACTTGAAGGCCATACAGGCATACAAAGCATGAGGCGAAAGTTGGCGTAGCCAGATTGCGATTTGAATGAGCAGTCGTGAGGTTCTACTGAGGAGAACTACACGGTAGGTGGGACATGAGGTGAGGTAACAAAGATGGGGTAGTCCAGTGGAGTGTGGTAGCCAGTGGGTTGGGGCGAGTGGAAGTTGTCGGTAGCCTAGAAGCGGGTTAGCAGTGGATGTTTGCGGAGCAGTGAGCGTTGGAGGCCGGTAGGTAGATGATGGCCGTAGCTACGAAGTGGCCCGGTAGCCATGGGAGTTGGGCGGTAGCCAGGTGAGGTGGCCGGTAGCAGTTGAGTGGCAGGTATTAGTAGTGGTAGAGATGGTAGCAGTGTGGAGTGCCACACATTGGCGGTTGAGTGTGTCAGACCCCTGCGTTTTCGTCCCGGCGTCAGGGAACCCCGCACCTGGGACAGGTACTATACTCTTTTTGGCCCCAGATGGCTTGCCTATCCGGCACAAAGGGACGCGAAACAAGAAGAGAAGAAGGGAAAGAGGGAAAGAATACCAGCTTTCTCTTCTTAACATTAGTCCCAGTAGGAGAACATAGAGAGGCTGAAGTCAGAATAAGAGGGGTTATGTACTAAAAAGAAGATATACCATAACCATGACTATCAATGTTATGGTATTACCAATATTTTTTCATTGCTTCCATGCCGAAGTTTAACATCCAACATGTGTTCACTTCAGATATGACAGTAGACTGGTCTGACTCTTGGAGCCTCATGTCATCACAACGAAAAGGCCTTTCTGGATGAAGATCAATCTCGGTGCATTGGAGACTATTACCCCCACCGCACGCAACATAGTACAAATAATCTATTAGGCCAGCTCCTAAATGGCGCACCTGCAGTGGTTCAGGAGGGCTGTGAGCATGCCTAGGACAATAGAAAAGCCTTGACAAAACCTTTACCCCGTGGTTGGAATAATCTGCTATGGACCGGCCAAAGAGACTGAAAAAAGAATAACTGACAGTCACAGGCGTGTACGTTGATTTCATCGAGTAAGTGCTGCCTCACAATATACTCTACCAGTGTGCTGCGGGGTGTCGTGCGGTAGAAAAGAGGTTGACTATGGGGAAACAGTGAGGCTAATTCACTGAATTCCCACAAACAAAAAGTAAAGCAATTAGTTAGAAACAAAGAAAACCCAACACATCCCATAAACAAAATCAACCGGAGAATACGCTCCCTCAACAAATTAAACGACACCTTGTTTTGATGATAGTTGATGTTCTTTTTCTAATTGTATGATAGTAGAATGGTGGGGAAACAAACACCAATGATAAGCCCAGAGGAACGGGCACATTCCAAGATGGCCACTTTATTTCCCGCCATTCTCATTAATTTACTTTTTACTAGGTAGTAGGTATTAAATCGACGCCGTTACGTGCCCCATAAGCTTACCAAAGGAACGCCCAAGGAAGTGCATGTGTCAAACTAACCCCACATGCAGGGGAAAAAATGATGTTTTTTGCCAGGCGAAAATTATATTCTTGGGTCAGACACATACCAGCATCCAGGAGGAAATAAGATAAAAGGAACCAGAGAGGGGAGCCAACTAACAGAGGACACAATGATGTATATGCTTACGCACTACAGAGAATGATGACAGCTGCTTGAGCTTAATACCACGCCAAAGTGGCCACGCGAAATAATTTGGCCCTTATTTCCCAGTTCCGATTTGGTAACGCAAGGAAAGAAAGAATGACAAACATAGAAAGTTAGGAATATCGAAGATCGTTTTTTCAATGCAGACCATTCCCTCAAACATTCTAGCAGAGCCCGAGCGGCACTCAAACCATACCTTCGGGACAAGAAAGCGCGTGGTTTGCATCTACCCTGGACCCATATATGGTGACTTCTACTAGTTTATATTAACTATTGATTTAACAAGGCAGGTCCCCCATATATCACAACTTTACCAACCAAGGGTTAAATGAGCTAGCCACCCTTGGGTTAAATGCGAGAGAAGTCAGCTGGTTTTATAAAGTGAGAGAAGTCAGCTGGTTTTATAAAGTGAGAGAAGTCAGCTGGTTTTATAAAGTGCAGCGAGTTAAAATCCATCCATTCAGTTTTGAAAAGTAATTGGAAGAAACGAGGTACGATGTGGCTCGCTGATTGAAAAAACGAGTACGAGGTGGCTCGCTGATTGAGATGAGGTCACTGATGTAGGTGGGGCTCAATCCATTCAAGGCTTTAAATACAAGCATGAGGAGCCAGTGGAGTTGGGCCGGTAGCCAGTGGAGTTGGGTAGCCAGTGGAGTTGGGCCGGTAGCCAGTGGAGTTGGGTAGCCAGTGGAGTTGGGCCGGTAGCCAGTGGAGTTGGGCCGGTAGCTAGTAGAGTTGGGCCGGTAGCCAGTGGAGTTGGGCCGGTAGCCAGTGGAGTTGGGCCGGTAGCCAGTGGAGTTGGGCCGGTAGCTAGTGGAGTTGGGTAGCCAGTGGAGTTGGGCCAACATTGGGGTGATGTGGTCAGACCTGTTGGTCCCGGTCAGGACCCTGGCAGGTATATACTCTTGTTTGGCCCAGTATGGCTTGCCTATCGGCAAAGGGGAGAGAGGGACAGAAAGGGAAAGAGAAGAATACCAGCTTTCTCTTTTAACATAGCCCAGTATGGAACATAGAGAGGGAGGTCAGATAAGAGGGGTTATGTACTAAAAGATGATATACCATAACCATGGACTATCAATGTATGCTTGTTTTCCAATATTTTGTCATTGCTTCTGCCGAAGTAAAACCATGTGTCACTTCAGATATACAGTAGACTGGTCTGACTCTGGAGCCGTCATGTCACAACAGAAAGCCTTTCTGATGAATCATTGTGCATGGAGACATTCCCACCGTCACGCAACATATCAAATAATCATTAAGCCAGCTCTAAATGGCGCACTGCTGTGCTTCAGGAGGGCTGTGAGATGTCCTAGGATATGAAAACTGACAACCCTTTCCCCGTGGTTGGATCTATTGGCACCTGTCTCAAGAAACTGAAAGATACTGACAGTCACTTCCAGGCCGGGCTGGCATTCTGATTCCACAACAAAGCATTGTTGGAACCCACTTTCATACAATGCAACCGAATACCTCAACAATAACGACATCTTTGAGAACAAACAATGTACAGAAGGCACATCAGATGCACTTTCCATTCTATTATTTAGGGTATACGTGCCAAACTACAAGGAAGCAAGACTGCTTACTAACAATGCAGGGGGAAATGATGTTTTTTTGCAGGGAAAATGTCAGATACAGCATCAGAGGAAATAGATAAAGGAGCCAAACTAACAGTGGATGGATGGATATAGATGGACAGCTGTGCAGCTGATACAGGCAGGAATAATGGCCTTATTTCTTCATGGTAACAGCAGGAAAATAGACAGTTAAAGAGAGTTTTATGCAGAGTGTTTCCCCTGGACCCCTCCAAGCTGTGACCTTCCTACTAGCTATGTACAGAGTCCATATAATCACACTACCACAGTTAAAAGAGCAGCACTGTGTGTGTGCGTGCGTGCGTGCGTGCGTGCGTGCGTGCGTGCGTGCGTGCGTGCGAGATTAATGTCTGCATGAACAGTGTGTGTGTGTGTGTTGTCATCCACGGAAAAGTTACATGATCTCTTTGAGGATTCAACAAACAGCTCTTCTAGTCAGTGAGTCAGCCCTAACAATCATCAGAGAGAGGATGAGACGAGAGGAGAGAGAGAGAGAGAAGCAGAGAAGAGAGCAGAGAGAGAGAGGAGATAGAGGACGATGCGAGGAAGAAAGGAGAGTTGAGAGAGAGAAGAGAGAGAGGAGAGAGAGCAAGACCGAAGAGATGATGAGAGACGAGAGGAGAGGAGAGAGAGAGAGAGAGAGAGAGAGAGAGAGATGAGACGAGAGAGAGAGAGAGAGAGAGAGAGAGAGAGAGAGAAGAGAGAGAGAAGAGAGAGAGAGAGAGAGAGAGAGAGAGAGAGAGAGAGAGAGAGAGAGAGAGAGAGAGAGAGAGAGAGAGAGATAGAGAGAGAGAGACATAGGAGAGACGAGAACATAGGAGAGAGAGACATAGGAGAGAGAGACATAGAGAGAGAGACATAGGCGAGAGAGAGACAACAGAGAGAGACATACGAGAGAGAGACATAGGAGAGAGAGAAAAAAGAGAGCGAAGAGAGGAAAGAGAGAGAAGAGAAGCGAGAGAGAAGACGAGCGAGAGCGAGAAGAGAGAGAGAGCGATAGGAGAGAGAGAGACATAGAGAGGAGACTAGAGAGAGAGACATACGAGAGAGAGAGAGACGAGAGAGAGAAAAAAGGAGAGCTGAGAGAGCACTAAGACTCATCAGTATTGGCATATTGCCTGTCAGAGCTGAAGAACATTCCATAGTACGTAAGCACAACAAGTAAGAAATCCTCAAATAATCTCACATTTTCCATCTGCACATGTATAGACATGTGCATCTCCTAACTCTCTGTAGTCAACCTCTCCCTTCTGGCTTTGTGCTTTCTGAGAGTAATGCTCCCTTCCATCTATGACACACACTTCTCCCTATCCACCTCTCCCACAAATTATTTCCTCGTCTTTTTCCACCTCCCTCCTACTGCCCTTTCTCCTTCCTCCTCTCCTATTTCACCTCCCTCCTACTGCCCTTTCTCCCTCCTCTCTCTCTATTTCCACCTCCCTTCCTACGCCCTTTCTCTCCTTCCTTTCTCTCTATTACACTCCCTCCTACTGCCCTTTCTCCCTTCCTCTCTCTCTATTTCCCCTACGTCCCTCCTACTGACCCTTGTGCTCCTTCCTCTCTCTCTATTTCACCTCCTCCTACTGCCTTCTCTTTGTCTCCCCTATCCTCTCTCTCTATTTCCAACCTCCCTCCTACTGCCCTTTCTCCCTTTCCTCTCTCTCTATTTCCACCTCCCTCCTACTGCCCTTTCTCCCTTCCTCTCTCTCTATTTCCACCTCCCTCCTACTGCCCTTTCTCCCTTCCTCGCTCTCTTTTTACACCTCCCTCCTACTGCCCTTTCTCCCTTCCTCTCTCTCTATTCTCCAGCCTCCCTCTACTGCCCTTTCTCCCTTTCCTTCCTCTCTCGGATTTTCCACCTTCCCTCCTACTGCCCTTTCTCCCTTCCTCTCTCTCTATTCCCTTCCCTCAGATTGGTGCTTTTGCCAATTTTCTCTCATCCTCACTCTCTCTCTTTCCCATCCAACTTGTCCCTCAATCACCCTTCTCTCATTCTCACTCTCACCCTCCATTTCTCTTTCATCCCCCGCGCTCTCCTTCTCAATTCAATTCAAGGCTTTACTTGGGCAGTGGAGAACGATGTGTTAACCTATTTGCCTAGATGCAAGGTGAGGTAGATGGGAGTTATGGGAGTTTATCAAAAATGGTTTGTTTTCGAATTCTTTGTGGAAGTCTGTGTAATCTGAGGGAAATATGTCGTCTCTAATATGGTCATACATGGGGGCAGGAGGGTTTAGGGAGTTGCAGCTCAGTTTCCACCTCATTTTTGTGGGCAGTGTGCACATAGCCTGTCTTCTCTTGAGAGCCATGTCATGCTACGGCGCCCTTTCTCAATACAAGGATATGCTCCTGAGTCTGTGTACATAGTCAAAGCTTTCCTTAAGTTTGGGTCATCACAGTGGGCAGGTATTCTTGCCCACTGGTGTACTCGTCTGTTTAAGGGCCAATAGCATTCTAGTTTGCTCTGTTTTTTTGTTAATTCTTCCATGTGTTCAAGGATTATACTTTTGTTTTGTTCATGATTTGGTTGGCTCTAATGTGTTGCTGTCCTGGGCTCATGTGGCGGTGTGGTTTGTGTTTGTGAACAGAGCCCCAGGACCAGCTTGCTTAGGGGACTCTTCTCCACGTTCATCTCTCTGTAGGTGATGGCTTTGTTATGGAAGGCTTGGGAATCGCTTCCTTTTAGGTGGTTGTAGAATTTAACGGCTCTTTTCTGGATTTTGTAAATTAGTGGGTATCGGCCTAATTCTGCTCTGCATGCATTATTTGGTGTTCTACGTTGTACGTGAAGGATATTTTTGCAGAATTTGGTGTTTGTCCCATTTTGTCAAATCTTGGTTGGTGAGCGGACTCCAGACCTCACAACCATAAAGGGCAATGGGCTCTATGACTGATTCAAGTATTTTTAGCCAGATCCTAATTGGTATGTTTAATTTTATGTTCCTTTTGATGGCATAGAAGGCCCTTCTTGCCTTTTCTCTCAGATCGTTCACAGCTTTGTGGAAGTTACCTGTGGCGCTGATGTTTAGGCCAAGGTATGTATAGTTTTTTGTGTGCTCTAGGACAACGGTGTCTAGATGGAATTTAGACTGGCAGAATCTGTGCAGAATATCTAGGTGCTGCTGTAGGCCCTCCTTGGTTGGTGACAGAAGCACCAGATCATCAGCAAACAGTAGACATTCGACTACAGATTCTAGTAGGGTGAGGCCGGGTGCTGCAGACTTTTCTAGTGCCCGCGCCAAATTCGTTGATATATTGTATACATTGGGGAGAAGAAGTATTTGATACACTGCCGATTTTGCAGGTTTTCCTACTTACAAAGCATGTAGAGGTCTGTAATTTTTATGATAGGCACACTTCAACTGTGAAAGACGGAATCAAATTTGTCTCCACTTTTGTGGATTGGGGTGATGAGTCCTTGGTTCCAAATACTGGGGAAGATGCCAGAGCCAAGGATGATGTTAAAGTATAGCCAATTGGAATTTATTGTCTGTATATTTGATCATTTCATTGAGGATACCATCAACACCACATGCGTTTTTGGGTTGGAGGGTTTGTATTTTGTCCTGTAGCGCAGTCAAGGTAATTGGAGAATCCAGTGGGTTCTGGTCGTCTTTAATAGTTGATTCTAAGATTTGTATTTGATCATGTATATGTTTTTGCTCTTTGTTCTTTGTTCTAGAGTCTCTCTCCTCTCCCCCTTCACTCCTTCACTCCATTTCTCCCGCTATCCTTGCTTCCCTCCCCCTCTCCTGCATGGTGGAGGGGTTGGAGGGTTGACATTGACATGCAGAGCTACTGATGACTCCCTGCAACCCTTCCCTGCTGATGAGCCACAGAGATATCGCCTGTCATTCTATCTATCTCTCCATTAAACACCAGGAGAATAAAACTCCTTCAACACCATCGAGACCCTGTTCTGTCCTCTCTTCCACCTTCCCTCCCTCCTCTCACTGTAATTGGTGCATGCCTCTGACCTCTAACCCCACTGCTGTCAGAAGCAGAGATGACCTGAGGGCAGATGATGCCAGACATGATTGGGGCATAATTCATCTTCTTCTACAGCAGAGATGCTGCTGCCTGGGTTGAGGTGCTTTGTGATGACACTGAGGTTCAGGTGGATGCAGGTTAGAGGGGTCAGGGGCTAGCTGGAGGCTAGGGAGAGAGATGAGGAGGGGTGAGAGGAGCGAGGGGGGACTGGAGAGAGAGGGGAGGGGTGAGATGAGTGGAGGGGCAAGGAGAGAGATGAGGAGGGTGAGAGGAGCGAGGGGGGACTGGGAGAGAGAAGGGAGGGGTGAGATGAGTGAGGGGGGCAAGGAGAGAGATGAGGAGGGGTGAGAGGAGCGGGGGGGGATTGGGAGAGAGAGGGGAGGGGTGAGAGGAGCGAGGGGGGGACTGGGAGAGAGAGGGGAGGGGTGAGATGAGTGAGGGGCAAGGAGAGAGATGAGGAGGGGTGGGAGGAGCGAGGTGGGGCACAGGGAAAGAGATGAGGAGGGGTGAGAGGTGCTTTGTGATGACACAGGGCTGAATAGGGTGGGGACCCAGCATGGGCCAGGGGGCAGAGGATAAGGAGGTTGAATGAAGATGATAGGAGGGGAAGAGGGGGAGAGTAGTGAAGAGTACCGAGGGAAGAGTTCTGGTTGATTGCTGATTGTGTAGGAAGGCCCCAACCTACCCGCTCCTGCTCCAGCCATGTAAAACGAGTGTGCGTGACCAAAAAAGGTCAAAAACAGAAAGAGTACAATAGCCTCCCAGGATTCAGTGTTCTTTTATTTTTCTGCTCTCTTTGGACAGATGCAACCCTCTCTAGATCTCTGCTGCGTGAGCAGAATACAGATACAGTATGACTCACAGTGTGGTAGGAGCATGCAATGAAGGATGTGTGTGTGTGTTATGTGCGAGTGTAAGATTTCATTTGAGTGTATTCGGTGCATTTGAATGAGCTGGGAGAGTCTTGATTGAATGCTTGCACGTTATTGTGTTGCTATGTAAACAAGAGGTGGAAGAAAATATAATTTGTCTCTCTGATGAACACTCGGAGCAATCCATTATAAACTTGGGTTAGGGCTGGGCGAAATATCAAATGAATTTGATCAAATCAAATCAAAACACATTTTATTAGTCACATGCGCCGAATACAACAGACCTTACAGTGAAATACTTACTTACAGGCTCTAACCAACAATGTAGTTTCAAAAAAGTTATGACAAGAATAAGGAAAGAGCAGGAGTAAAATAACAATAGCGAGACAATATACAGGGGGTACCGATACAGAGTCAATATCTGAGTACACCGGATAGTTGAGGTAGTATGCACAGTACATGTAGGTAGAGTTATTAAAGTGACTATGTATAGATGACAACAGAGAGTAGCAGTGGTGTAAAGAGGGGGTGAGGGCACTGCAAATAGTCTGGATAGCCATTTGACAAGATGTTCAGGAGTCTTATGGCTTGGGGGTAGAAACTGTTTAGAAGCCTCTTGGACCTAGACTTGGCGTTCCGGTACCGCTTGCCATGCGGTAGCAGAGAGAACAGTCTATGACTAGGGTGGCTGGAGTCTTTGACAATTTTTAGGGCTTTCCTCTGACACTTCACCCCAGTGATGTACTGGTGATGTACTGGGCCGTACGCACTACCCTCTGTAGTGCCTTACAGTCGGAGGCCGAGAAGTTGCCATACCAGGCAGTGATGCAACCAGGCAGGATGCTCTTGATGGTGCAGCTGTGGAACCTTTTAAGGATCCGAGGACCCATGCCAAATTTTTTCAGTCTCCTGAGGGGGAATAGGTTTGGTCGTGCCCTCTCCACGACAGTGTGCTTGGACAATGTTAGTTTGTTGGTGATGTGGACACCAAAGAACTTGTAGCTCTCAAACTGCTCCACTGCAGTCCCGTCGATGAGAATGGGGGCGGGCTCGGTCCTCTTTTTCCAATAGTCCACAATCATCTCCTTTGTCTTGATCACGTTGAGGGAGAGGTTGTTGTCCTGGCACCACATGCCCCAGGTCTCTCCTCCCTAAAGGCTGTCTCGTCGTTGTCGGTGATCAGGCGTACCACTGTTGTGTGATTATTTCTAATGTACGTTTTTTGTGCAATATTCCATTAACCTGTATCGAAAGAATCCCATTTTTAAAATATATTTTTTTATGAAATGTAATTGTCCGCTTGTTCTAATGTTGTCTTTTTTGTCTCATCTCCTTCGGTCCTTCTGTGCTGTGTGTACATTCCCATTTACACCAGAGATCTGTATATAATGACGAGATTCTCATGTCTACGCCCTAACAATGGGAGTTGTTGTTCCAAATTGTGGGAAGGCAGGTGACAAGCTTATGTCCAAAATAAGCACATAGAAAAGCATTGGGCTTATTTTGGACAGATTGTGGAGAAATGTTAACCTCTCTATCACCTCTTCCTCTCTGTTTAACACACACACCAAGCCCCTCCCTCTGCCACTCACACAACAAAGATGAGAGCAGTGCTTCCTCTCTGACAAAAGGTTTCAACTCGCTATTTGCACTTGAGGTTTGAGGTCCTACTCATTCAAGGGATTTTCTTTATTTTTACTGTTTTCTACATTGTAAAATAATAGTGAAGACATCAAAAATATTAACAAAATACATATGGAATCATGTAGTAAACTATTTTTCTTTTAACAAATCAAAATATATTTTAGATTTTAGATTCTTCAAAGTAGCCACCCTATGCCTTGATGACAGCTTTGCACACTCTTGGCAGTCTTGAAGGAGTTCCAACATATGCTGAGCACTTGTTAGCTGCTTTTCCTTCACTCTGCGGTCCAACTCATACCAAACCATCTCAATTGGGTTGAGGTCAGGTGATTGTGGAGGCCAGGTCATCTGATGCAGCACCATATCATTCTCCTTCTTGGTCAAATAGCCCTTACACAGCCTGGAGGGGTGTTGGGCTATTGTCCTGATGAAAAACAATTGATAGTCTCACTAAGCGCAAACCAGATGGGACGGCGTATCACTGGTTATATCACGACTTCTGCCGAAGTCGTTGCCTCTCCTTGTTCGGGCGGTGTTCGGCGGTCGACGTCACCGGTCTTCTAGCCATCATTGATCCATTTTTCATTTTCCATTGGTTTTGTCTTGTCTTCTCACACACCTGTTTTCAATCCCATCCATTACATGTTGTGTATTTAACCCTCTGTTTCCCCTCATGTCTTTGTCAGAGATTGTTTATTGTCAGTGTTGTTTTTATGTGTATAGGTGCGCGACGGGTCTTCGTACCCATATTTGTTTATGTTCTTTTCTTATTAGTGTTATGGAGCATGTTACTGGGACATTCATTAAAAGACTCCATTTTACGCTCCGTTTGACTCTCCTGCGCCTGACTTCCCTGCCACCTATACAAACGACTCTGACAGGTTAAGTGTGCCTTGAAATATATTTTACATTTGAGATTCTTCAAAGTAGCCACCCTTTGCTTTGATGACAGCTTTACACACTCTTGGCATTCTCTCAACCAGATTCGAGGTAGTCACCTGGAATGCATTTCAATTAACAGGTGTGCCTTGTTAAAAGTGAATTTGTGGAATTTCTTTCCTGAATGCGTTTGAGCCAATCAGTTGTGTTGTGACAAGATAGGGGTGGTATACAAAATATAGCCCTATTTGGTAAAAGACCAAGTCCATATTATGGCAAGAACAGCTCAAATAATCAAAGAGAAACGACAGTCCATCATTACTTTAAGACATGAAGGTCAGTCAAACTGGAAAATGTCAAGAACTTTGAAAGTTTCTTCAAGTGCAGTTGCAAAAACCATCAAGCGCTTTGATGAAACTGGTTCTCATGAGGACAGCCACAGGAAAGGAAGACCCAGAGTTACCTTTGCTGCAGAGGATAAGTTTATTGGAGTTACCAGCCTCAGATTGCAGTCCAAATAAATGCTTCACAGAGTTCAAGTAACAAACACATCTCAACATCAACTGTTCAGAGGAGACTGAGTGAATCAGGCCTTTGTGGTCGAATTGCTGCCAAGAAAAGACTTGCTTGGGCAAGTCTACTAAAGGACACCAATAAGAAGAAAAGACTTGCTTGGGCAAAGAAACATGAGCAATGGACATTATCTGTAATTTGGTCTGATGAGTCCAAATTTGAGATTTTTGGTTCCAACCGCCGTGTCTTTGTGAGATGCAGAGTAGGTGAATGGATGAGCTCTGCATGTGTGATTCCCACCATGAAGCATGTAGGAGGTGTGATGGTGGGGGGGGCTTTGCTGGTGACACTATAGGTGGTTTATTTAGAATTCAAGGCACACTTAACCAGCATGGCTACCACAGCATTCTGCAGCGATATGCCATCTCATCTGGTTTGCGTTTAGTGGGACTATCATTTGTTTTTCAACAGGACAATGACCCAACACACCTACAGGCTGTGTAAGGGCTATTTGACCAGGAAGGAGAGTGACAGAGTGCTGCATTAGATGATCTGGCCTCCACAATCACCCGACCTCAACACAATTGAGATGGTTTAATATGAGTGGACCGCAGAGTGAAGGAAAATCAGCCAACAAGTGCTCAGCATATGTGGGAACTCCTTCAAGACTGTTGGAAAAGCTGGTGAAGCTGGTTGAGAAGCTGGTTGAGAGAATCATGAAGCTGGTTGAGAAAATGCCAAGAGTGTGCAAAGCTGTCATCAAGGCAAAGGGTGGCTACTTTGAAGAATCTAAAATACTAAAATAAGTAGTGCTGTGGAGCCCCTGCTATGCCAGAAGTGGGGTAAACTCTCTGCTGAGAGACTAGGAGACTGATCCTACAGGAGTTAATAGGCTGAGTTTCTGGGGGCATTTTGTTATTGATCTAAGAGGTGTGGGTGGAACCCTCCCTCCCACACAGACAGACAGACAGACACTGGAAAGAATTTACAAAACAACTGAACTAGAAAGCTATTTGGCTCTAAACAGAGAGTACACAGTGGCAGAATACCTGACCACTGTGACTACTGTCACTGACCCAACAATAAGAAAAGCTTTTACTATGTACAGACTCAGTGAGCATAGCCTTGCTATTGAGAAAGGCACACTGCCCACAAAATGAGGTGGAAACTGAGCTGCACTTCCTAATCTCCTGCACAATGTATGACCATATTAGAGACACATATTTCCCTCAGATTACACAGATCCACAAAGAATTTGAAAACAAACCCAATTTTGATAAACTCCCATATCTACTGGGTGAAATTCCACAGTGTGACATCACAGTAGCAAGATTTGTGACCTGTTGCCACAAGAAAAGGGCAACCAGTGAAGAACAAACACCATTGTAAATACAACCCATATTTATGCTTATTATTTTCCCTTGTGTACTTTAACCATTTGTACATTGTTACAACACTATATATATATATATATATATATAATATATATATATATAATATATATATATATACACAATAATATAGCATTTGTAATGACTTTATTGTTTTGAAACTTCTGTATGTGTAATGTTTACTGTTCATTTTTATTGTTTATTTAACTTTGTATAGAGAGAGAGAAGAGAAAGAGAGAGAGAGAGAGAGAGAGAGAGAGAGAGAGAGATAAGGGAGAGAGAAAGAGAGAAAGAGAGAGAGAGAGAGAGAGAGAGAGAAAGGGAGAGAGTGAGAGTGAGAGGGAGATGGGGCGGTGGAAAAGAAAGTAGAGACAGAGAGAGAGAGTTTCATATTGAGCAGCAGCAGCTGAAAGAAAATTGCTCCTACCAAATATTGAAATTGACATGGTTTTTATAGTGAAGTACATTCGAAAAAACAACATAAACTGCAAGACTGAATGGGAAACAAAACATGCAACAGAAGAAGATAGACTTGGGAAAAAGTATTTGTTTTGTGCAGTTAGCTTAGCTAGCTGGATTGCTTACCAGCTGCTAAGCCGTTGCTAGGGACTCTCCTAAAATATGCTAGCTAGCTAACAAAAAAAATAGCTAGTTAACAACACAATATAAAAGACAAAAGAAGTACAAAAAAACAAAGAACATCAAAGGAAAACAGTTCTCTCAAGGCACTAGAGACAATAACACAAGAAACAATGCTGTTTTGGAAAGGTAGGCTTCTATTGCTACATTGGAGCCAACATCACCAGTGTTGCTATGGAAATTGTTTACCCAGCAGACATCCAAACGGAGAAAGCTTATAAAAGTTTCAAAGGTTTGATGATGGGACAGAACCATGAATGCCTGTTTGCAGATCTTACCAGTTGCAAAACAAGAGCACATGTTATATTTAAAACCAAATGAGGGCACATATGGAAAAGGGTTATTTGCAACCATTCCCCTTTCTCCAAAAAGAGAGGCATCAGCCAAGGCTGTCAGATCAGCATTTCTGAAAAAGCTCATGGGCTTCTTGCTGTGACCCAGCAAGAAGCCCTCAGAGTCCTAGGTAGGTAACCTCACCTGCAGCAGACAGAGCCAAGAACATGCCTAAAACACTAAGAACACCTGCTATGCAACATTTCCACAGCACCCTCTCTCTAGTTGAAGCAGAGGTCATAGAACTCAGAGAGAACAAGCTTCAAGATGATGACACTGTCCAGAAACTAAAAGAAGAGATGAAACAGTTCAAGGAGGAGAGCAGAGCATCTATTGCTAAATTAGAAAGCAGAATGGACAAACTGAGTCAGACAAATGATGACCTCAGAGACCATCTGAGCACAACAAGAAAAGAGCTAGCGCAAAGAGAGAGGTACATTGACACCCTCAACCAGAAGCTAGTCATTATGTCCTCTGCATCTAGAGAACATGTCCACCAGCTTGGTACAACACAGGCAGAACCTGAGACCAGCATAACCAGCATGGACTCCACCACACAGCCTGATGACACTGCACCAGCCTACCAGTCTGCTCCAGCCCAGGTCAACCTACCAGCCTCCCAGTCTGCTCCAGCACACTCTGCTCCAGCCCAGGTCAGCCTCTCAGCCTCCAAGTCTGCTCCAGCCCAGGTCAGCCTACCAGCCTCTCAGTCTGCTCCATCCAGACAACCACCCACAACTGCAATCCTTATCGATTCAAATGGGAAGTTCTTGGTCCAGGAAAGATGATTCCCTAGACACCAGGTGTATAAGTGCTGGTGTCCTACAACTGACAGTGTAATACATCTACTCAGTCAGACCAGGATTGACACCCCTGACAACATCATCATCCACACTGGCACAAAAAATATTTGTGCCAAAGGTGAAAATATATCTGAGAAGAGTGGCAGAGCGGAAACAGGCTATGTTCCCAACAACTCTCCTACAAAGAAAAGACTTCCCAGGACAGTTGACTGACAAAATAGATCACTGTGGACTGTGCCTCACTGCTCAACGTCAGCACGGCTCATCATCCCATTCTGACACGTGAACACTTATACGATAATGTACACCTTGATCAGGACAGTGTCAGAAACTTTTCTAAGGACATAAAGGATGCAACACTTGACAGGGACCCACACACCCATCACCCCAGCAGCAGAGGCCCCCCACCCCACTATCTGAAACAACACTACCCCCACCATCCCCAGAAGAGAAATACCAGACACGGCTTTACAAGACCGGCCCACCACAGCACAGATTTACCAGACTAGACCCGCCAACGGACAGCACGACCAGGCCCGGCCCATCACAACACAGCTCTACTAGACCCAGTCCATCACAACACAGCTCTACTAGACCCGGCCCATCACAACACAGCTCTACTAGACCGGCCCATCACAACACAGCTCTAACTAGACCCAGTCCATCACAACACAGCTCTACTAGACCCCGGCCCATCACAACACAGCTCTACTAGACCCAAGTCCATCACACACACAGAATCTACTAGACCTGCGCATCAAAACACAGCTCTACTAGACCCGGCCCATACAACAAGCCTACTAGACCCCCCATCACAACACAGCTCTACTAGACCCAGCCCATCACAACAACAGCTCTACTAGACCTGGCCCATCACAACACAGCCTCTACTAGACCCGGCCCATCACAACACAGCTCTACTAGACCTGGCCCATCACAACACAGCTCTACTAGACCTGGCCCATCACAACACAGCTCTACTAGACCCAGTCCATCACACACAGATCTACTAGACCCAGCCATCACAAACCCACAGCTCTACTAGACCTGGCCCATCACAACACAGCTCTACTAGACCCGGCCCATCACAACACAGCTCTACTAGACCTGGCCCATCACAACACAGCTCTACTAGACCCAGCCCATCACATCACAGCACTGACCACTACTCTAGGGTCAGGCAGAACACTGTCCTTCAGAAAAGTGGACCACATGATGCAGTCCACACAATGTATCATTCAGATCATCAGCCTACATATGCTGAGGTAACCTCAGAACTATCAGACATTGGAGAAGTGCGCCAACTACTGCATTTAATATGCAGACTACTGAACGAGACAGACCCTTTAATTCACTCACTCATAGTCACTCACTCACTCACTGACTCACTCACTCACTCACTATACTCTTCACATTTTGGTTCTAAAACAACAAATCCGTAATTTCTAAAAAAAAAAAAAACATCAAGGGACAGGACATCATAATCCTACTGGAAACATGGAGTCATTGAGACATTCAGACATTCCTGTCCCTCAGGCTATCGGGAAAGTTTACCACCATCAATCAAACATAAAAATGTTAAACGGGGCCGGGACATTTGGCATAAGCAGGATTTAGCACTGAATGAAATGAAAAAAGGAACTAACCACATTTGGCTAAAACTGAACAAAGGTACAATCTATAGTGACAATGATGTATGCATATGTGCAGCTTATGCTCCTCCTTCAGATTCATCATATTATAATGATCTGTTTTTTGACAATTTCCATACAGAAATCATTCAATTTCAGGCAGAGGGTAAAGTGCTTCTTTGTGGAGATTTCAATGCGAGAACAGGTTCTGAGCCTGACTACACTGATGCGGGAGGTAACCACCACATATTTGGACACCCCTCCTTGGATTGCTTGAGTGCTCGTCACTTCCATTTGAGCGTGTTTAATCAATCTTCATTTAACACATTTACCAACGTCTTGGTTCTTTTTTTGTTCTTTATTTTTCCTCCCTCTACTTTTCTCATTCAACTTTTTCACCCCAGACGCTTTATTTGTACATGGTTATACAGGACCTCCACCAGCCGAAGCTAAGTAGTAACATTAACACTATGCCATCTAATTGCAGTCACTGTACTCATAATATACAGAAAAACTATCGCCTTTTGGTTAGGATATCTGTGCTGCAAGCCCAGCTTCAGATGCAATGGTTAGGCCAGAGCAATTTAAGTGTAGGAAAGGATGAAACAGCGTCTGTGCCACCAGTAAGTACAGATAGTAGTATAAATCCCCTCGCACAGTCCACACAGCCGGACAACTTTCTCAATGCTTCTGGAAAGAAATGCTGTCGGCATGCTCAACCGGTGTCGCTCATTCAGCCGACAGAAACTTTCAACCAGTTCTCCCCATTAAGCAACGAGTCGGAGTCAGAGGCCGAGCCTTCTCTGGTCTCTCCTCCACCCGTTACGGGGTCTGAGCCACCGAAGCCTCCCACCATTAGTTCTGACAAATTGAAAACTCTAGTCATTGGCGACTCCATTACCCGCAATATTAGACTTAAAAATAATTGCCCCCTCCCAGTTAGGGGGAGTGATGAGCTCTACAGCAGTCTCACAACTCAATCGCTGATTGAAAACTGTTTTCTGCCCCTCCCAAAAGATAGAATTTGAAGATAATTGGCCGTCTTTCTGGGACACACCCTCAAACAGGACCAAGCCTGGCCTACTGAGGAGTGATGGACTTCATCCTAGCTGGAGGGGTGCTCTCATCTTATCAATCAACAGGGCTCTAACTCCTCTAGCTCCACAATGTGATAGTGTGCAGGCCAGGCAGCAGGCTGTTAGCCAGCCTGCCTGCTTAGTGGAGTCTGCCACTAGCACATTCAGTGTAGTCAGCTCTGCTATCCCCATTGAAACCGTTGTCTGTGTATGTGGTCACTGCACAACCGGGGAGGTAGAAACAGAGATGCAGTTTCTCCTTTACTGTGAGAAATATTCACAGCAATTACTACAGTTATTCAAAATGTTAACTTATTAAACCCAGAGGAAAAACAAAAAATACTAATGGGCAAAGGAGCATTGGCTCGTCTTGCAGCCAAATATGTATTTGCCTGCCATAGCCTGAGGGACACTGAATAATAACATCTGCATAGTAAACAGTAACTTAGTTATTATTAGTGTTATTGTTATTACTATTATTGTTATTACTATTATTGTGATTATTGTCCCAAATATTAGTGGTATGGGTAGTAGGGGTGATGGCAATGACAGCAGTCTCATGATTGTGGTGGTAGTAGTAGTAGTAGTAGTAGTAGTAGTAGTAGTAGTAATGATGATGGTAGTTGTAGTACTGATGTAATGGTGAGGATGCCAGTGTCACGACTTCCCCTGAAGTTGTTCCCTCTCCTTGTTCGGGCGGTGTTCGGCGGTCGACGTCACCGGCTTTCTAGCCGCCACCGATCCATGTTTCATTTTCCTTTTGTTTTGTCTGTTTACACAACTGGTTCCCATCTCATAATTATGTTCCTTATTTAACCCTCTGGTTTCCATTTCTGTTTTGTGCGTGATTGTCTTTCGTGTATTCCGGTGTGTTGTATTTTGAGTCCTGTTTTGTCCTTGTTTGGAACAGGATTTTGTTACGTTTTGGATTGAGTAAATCAGTGATTGTTACTCTTACCTGTGTCCTGTGCCTGACTCCTTCGCTATCTTTTAGATAGACTCTGACAGCCAGTTAGTTATAGTTTCATTTTCCATGTCTAGCCTTTTATCCCTTCCTATATTTGCAAGCAAATGTCAGAATGTTATCCATCTCCTTAGCTATCATGCTCTAATTCCACTGATTTCAAAACTTGGTCCTCCAGAAAGTGGAGAGCAACACTTTTGCAGTTCTACTATGTGATATCTTTCAAAAAAGCAGCGTTATATAGGATTACCTACACATACTAACCAGCTCATGTTATAGACAGAAGTTGGCTACATGGCAAACCAATCCGAAATCCTCTCTCAGCATGTCCAGCCCATCCATTATCTCAGCCAATCATGGCTAGTGGGAAGGTTCCTGTTTTTTCCGTGGATAAACCAACTAGGCTCGAAATGTAGCAATTGTATTCATATTTACAGATGGCTTACGTTCGTTATTAAGGCACATGAAAGTTCCAGAAGGCATTTCTGCCAAAAACAAATTTTGATCAAAAATACATGTTTTGTTACCGCGGAATTGCCCAGTAGTAGTGTGTACTGTAGTCTGCCCGTGTAGTGGTAAGACCGTTGTTCTTGTATCCACTTCCGCCTGCACTAGGTCAACCCATCTTATGCTGCGCCTCGTTAAAAATAAACTAATGACTGCAGAGGGAACACAGGAAGAATAGCAGTGTTTTCGCCCCAATCACTTGATTTTCCCCCTCTCCCTGGTTGTCCCTCGCTGCAACTAAAAATATAACCACGGCGCGGATTGCTGTGTTTATGGCTTTACATGCCACTCGCCATGTGATGAGTGGGGGAAATTTGGAGCACCATAATTGAGCTGTTAGACCCCCTGAGTGGTGTAAGTACATGTGATTACAGGATGTGTGTGTGTGTGTGTGTGTGTGTGTGTGTGTGTGTGTGTGTGTGTGTGCGTGTGCGTGTGCGTGTGCGCGTGCGCGTGCACGTGCACGTGCGCATGTGCGTGTGTGTGTGTTAGCGATTATTCAAATATGAGCGATTTGCAATGGCAGGCCTGTCTGTCTTTGTCAGAACCCTGAGATTGAAGAGCTCTCCAAAAACCACAAGAAGAGCGGGCGAGGAGGATGGAGGGATGGGGAAGAGAGGGAGAGATAGAGAGAGAGCACTCTGTGCACAGCGGGGTCGAGGAAACATTGATAACCTCTTATAGCCAGCAGGCCCTCCCCTCTCCTGCTGGTCCTGTCCTTCTCTTTACCTGTCTTTAATGTGATAGGCCTGATGTGGTAGTCAACTAGTGGTCTGTAGGCTGGCAGTGCCTCTTTTTAAAAGATGCTAGTTTTAGTTTACAGGTATATTAAATACTGTAGGAGTTGAAGACACACAGGCAACTTGCCCTTTTTCTCACTTAACTCAACATTTCTCACTTAACTCTCTCCCTGTCTCTCTCTCTCCCTGTCTCTCTCTCTCCCACTAACCTCCCTGTCTCTCTCTCTCCCACTGCCCTCTCTGTCTCTCTCTCTCCCACTGCCCTCTCCCTCTCTCTCCCACTGCTCTCTCTCTCCCACTGCCCTCTCTCTCTTGGGGTATTATGCGAACGACTAGCAACTTCGAGTTGCACACAATCCCGGATCCGGGAGCACCCCCATCAGTAAAAAAGCTGACTAGCATAGCCTAGCATAGCGTCACAAGTAAATACTAGCATCTAAATATCATTAAATCACAAGTCCAAGACACCAGATGAAAGATACACATCTTGTGAATCCAGCCATCATTTTCT
>NC_036842.1:29679180-29719139 GCF_002910315.2 Salvelinus sp. IW2-2015
CCCACCCACCCCGACCAACCACACTACTTTCGTATTATACCAGCACTCAAACCACTATCCCATACTCTGCAATGGTCCTGGAATCAAGAACTGTGCCAAGGTACTTCTTGATCGTTGACTCACAAATCAGACACACACACTTACCTAGCCAGTGTTCTCCAGTGATCTTGCCAAATCCCTCACGGTAAGAGTCCCATCCTCTGAAGAAGTTTACCGAGCCATCTTCCCTGCGCTGGATCACCTGTAGAATACAGACAAAGACCAGGGGTTAGAGGTCAAGGCTATAGAACACCAGACTCAGGTCACACAGGGGTTAGAGCTCAACGTTTGGAGGTCGGGGCTGGCCTGGGGTCAGCAGCGATACACTTCCTACCTGCTGTATCTTTCCAGTAGTAAGATGAGTCACAGTGAAAAGTGCACAAATCATGTATCGAAGTCAAGAACACCATTAAGTTCTCTTCTCTCAGTCATACATTCTTCTGGTCTCACCAATGAATAATGCACACGCTCTTCCCTTCGAAAAGGCATTTTTTTCATAAAATAATAAAAATAATCCATTAAATCTTGATTGACATCGAATAAAAACTCTATGGAATCTGCATACTTAATTAAAAGCTAAGAAAGTGAGGACGATTCTCTCTCATAATGCAATATCCCTAAATCTAAGGCCGAGTGAAAATGACATTATCCTCCACCCACTGTAGCTCTATGAATGAAATGTAATTAATTATATCAAGCTAAGCGATGTGTGAAGAAATAGAGTGAGCCTTTGTATAAAAGAGACCTTTCAGCATGAAAAACAAAACAAGATATCTTAATACAGTTGAAGTCAGAAGTTTACATACACTTAGGTTGGAGTCATTAAAACTCGTTTTTCAACCACTCCACACATTTCTTGTTAACAAACTATAGTTTTGGCAAGTCGGTTAGAACATCTACTTTGTGCAGGACACAAGTCCTTTTTCCAACAATTGTTTACAGACAGATTATTTCACTTATAATTCATTGTATCACAATTCCAGTGGGTCATAAGTTTACATACACTAAGTTAACTATGCCTTTAAACAGCTTGGAATATTCCAGAAAATGATGTCATGGCTTTAGAAGCTTCTGATAGGCTAATTGACATCATTTGAGTCAATTGGAGGAGTACCTGTGGATGTATTTCAAGGCCTACCTTCAAACTCACTGCCTCTTTGCTTGACATCATGGGAAAATCAAAAGAAATCAGCCAACATCTCAGAAAAAAACATTTTTTTAACCTCCACAAGTCCTGGTTCATCCTTGGAGCAATTTCCAAACGCCACGTTCATCTGTAGAAACAATAGTACGCAAGTATAAACACCATGGGACCACGCAGCCGTCATACTGCTCAGGAAGAAGAAACGTTCTGTCTCCTAGAGATGAACGTACTTTGGTGCAAACGTGCAAATCAATCCCAGAACAACAGCAAAGGACTTTCTAAAGATGCTGGAGGAAACAGGTCAAAAGTCTCTATATCCACAGTAAAATGAGTCCGATATCGACATAACCTGGAAGGCCACTCAGCAAGGAAGAAGCCTGCTCCAAAAACGCCATTAAATCGGCAGACTATGGTATTGTTGCAACTGCACATAGGGACAAAGATCATACTTTTTGGAGAAATGTCCTCTGGTCTGATTAAACAAAAATAGAACTGCTTGGCCATAATGACCACGTTATCTTAGGAGGAAAAGGGGGAGGCTTGCAAGCCGAAGAACACCAGCCCAACCATGAAGCACGGGGTGGCAGCATCATGTTGTGGGGTGACCAAACCCCAACCCCAAGCATAATTATGACCCCAAGCATAATTCCAAAGTTGTGGCAAAATGGCTTAAGGACAACAAAGTCAAGGTATTGGAGTGGCCATCACAAAGTCCTGACCTCAATCCCATAGAAAATTTGTGGGCAGAACTGAAAAAGCGTGTGTGAGCAAGAAGGCCTACAAACCTGACTCAGTTACACCAACTCTGTCAGGAGGAATGGGCCAAATTCACCCAACTTATTGTGGGAAGCTTGTGGAAAGCTACCCGAAAGTTTGACCCGTTAAACATTTTAAAGGCAATGCTACCAAATACTAATTGAGTGTATGTAAACTTCTGACCCACTGGGATTGTGATGAAAAGAAATACAAGTTTAAATAATCATTCTCTCTCTGCTATTATTCTGACATTTCACATTCTTAAAATAAAGTGGTGATCCTAACTGAATTTTTACTCTGATTAAATGTCAGGAATTGTGAAAAACTGAGTTTAAATGTATTTGGCTAAGGTGTATGTAAACTTCCGATTTCAACTGTATCTAGCAAACAGGGAACGTCCCAAGAATGTCCAGGGGACCATACTACAACCTCCTGATGTTCCCGGGACATCCTAACAACTCTTTTCTGCAGGGGATCGAGTCATCACAAGCAGTGGGTGAACAAAATGGGAAATGTGCTTGCGCCGTGAAAAACTCATCTGAATGGAGAAACACTCGGAATGATTACTAGTGAAGGTGCTGTTTGTGTTAATTAAAGTGGTCACAAGCAATTCTTGGATGCAGTTACTGTTCCACACCAATGAACGACCCACACCCACCAAAGAATCGCGGTAGCAGTGGTAGGAATTAAAAGCCTTATTATTACAGCAAAATAGGCAAATATGACTTACCAAAACAAACAAACAAAAATGAATTTCTAACAAGAAATCCTAATCAAAATCAACTCAATCCAAAACGGACACTCCTGCCATCAGTTTACAGAACACTGTCAGAAAGAGGTGGAAATACCTTGAACCGCTCCCTGGGCAAAACCATAGCCAAGCAGGCGTGCAACCAATTGTTAATTTGTTTATTTTGATCCCTATTAGCTTTTTCAGCAGCAGCAGCTTCTCCTCCTGTGGTCCACAAGAACCCCAAAACATGGACAGTCACACAAATGTAAAATATAACGATATTCAAACGAACCCGGGGGAAAAAGGGGTGCACGCTTATCAAGCATAAACAGGTGTAGTCCTAGAAAAGTTGGCTGCGGGGCAAGTCATAGTTAATTCAAGAGCATGTGGGAGAGTAGTGTCCCTATCACATCAACCAAGAGCAATATCCTGAGAGAATCCATACGGATTAACAATGTTTTTTCTCATCAACCAGCAATTTATGATTATTGATCTCCTCTTCATCATCATCCTCATCTTCTCTTCATCATCATCCTCATCAAAATTAGGTTAGTTTGAATGGGCGGAGTAACAGGGGAGCAGAGCAGATGAGGCCAGCATCTTGTAAAACATGTTGCTTGTTTTGTAGGCTTACAGCCAGTAGGCTTCCATATTGTGAGGATATGTGAGTGCCAGAAAGTTGTAGTTTTCCATGCTGTTCATCTATAGGACTGATTTGTCTTGTGTTATTTACTGGGTTCTGTTCCCATGTGGTTTGTTTCTGCCCTTTATAGATGTAAATGTTCTATGGTGTGGTGTTAGTGGGCTGACCGTGACTGTGACACACATACACACACCATGAACGTAATGTTTACTATGACCATGCTGGCAATTTAGAAACTCAAACTCAAGGGCAAGGAAAATATTTTCTGCTAAAATCTCTAGTAGTCATATTGCCAGGATTATTTACTTTTCATGGGGCCTTTCTCCCTCTGTCAGTAGGAAAGGTAGTAAAGACCTTTGGGTCCAGACAGAGACAATCAAACACAACAACAGGAGATGCAACACAGTAGTTGCAAACCCATCTCAGTAAATTCTCCTTTGTGTCATAACTACCTCTCTCTCCCATTCTCCTCAGCACTCCCTCACCCCCTCTCTAAAATGAAGGAGAAAAGTGCAAGTTGAGTGGAGGCCCTGAGTGATGATAGGTATTAGAACACGATGGAGAGAGGCTTTTGTTTTCACATACTCTTGCTCTCTCTCTGTCCCTCCCTCTCTCTTCCCTCCCCTCTCTCTCATTATATCTCTCTCCACCTCTACCTATCTCTTTGTCTACCCCTGTCTCTCTCTCCCTCTCTCCTCTCGCGTTCTCCCTCTGTCTCTCCTTTTTTGCCTCATTCTCTCTCTCTCTCTCTCTGAATGTCACTACAGTTAGCTCTAACCCAGAGGCAGCATGGTAGCAACAAGGTTTAAAATGCAACAGGGAGACCATGAATCTTATCTTGTAAATAATACACCAAACACATCCAGCCAAAAGAGAGAAACCGCCCTCCATTCGTTTCCCCATAGCAGCTTAAACTACATGGCTGAGTTCTGTCAGAGAGATTTTTGCTCTTTTACACACTTTCTCTAGCTGATAATAAGTACATTATCTCATTCTTGTTCACTTTGGCAGTGCCGCTTTGTAGGTATATCTTATACCTGTTATCTTGTTTCTGAAAGAGCCAAACTGTAAGACTGGAAGCACCTGAGAGGTGTCAGAGATTTCTGATGGATATATATGTGCACTTCAGGGTGTAAGGAGGTAGAAATAGAGAATATCTAGAAGAATGTGAGAACAGAGGATGAGTTCCAAAGAGCTATCATTCTGACTCACCCCATTCACATTCCTACCATCTAATCTTGGAAAAGAATAGGGTTGTACAATTTCAGTAACTTTCCCAAAATGTCCAGTTATTCCATAAATCCTTATTCCCGAAATCAGGAGGGAACAAATAGGACATCTGGAATCCTCTATCCCCCATTTTTGGATAAACTGGGAAAGTTTCCGGTAAATTTTGGGAAAGTTACCGGAATTTTGCAACCCTGGAAAATAATGTTAATTTAAGGAAGATACATTCATGTATGTTAATCTATCCTTGGGAAAATCAATGCAATGGGTTAATAATATAATATACCTTGGCTAGACATTTTGTTAGCACTACTTGTCTTCTATGTTCTATAACAAAACTCCCCAGTCTGTCAAATCAATTCTACTTATTAATCACTGGTCACTTAGCCTATACAGTGAGAGTAGAGAGCTGCCCCCTGGTCCTTGGTGCCTGGTCTGAACCAGCTTCAGCCACTCTGCTAGTTCATCTTTTCCACCAGCCAGATTAGCGATTAGCTTGGCTAGCGCCTCCACAGATTAGAGTTAACACCCCTTGGGGCGGTTGTGGCCTGCCTGCTTTCTTGCCTGAACACACGCACATGTACACACACAAACAGACCCACACACTGCCTGGTTCTCCTGCTCAGTAATACGGCCTATCCTCCTCACTCAGGTTTAATTGCCTATTGACCCTGGTGGCGGTGTGTGTGATCTCCAGAGCCACGGGACGGACACTGCTTCGCACAGACACTGATCATTTCCCCTCACGCACCATTACTGTCTCTGACTGGATGGTGGCTTAGGAGGCGGTGGAGGGTTCAAAGAAGGCAGAGGAAGTGTGTGTGTGTGTGTGTGTGTGTGTGTGTGTGTGTGTGTGTGTGTGTGTGTGTGTGTGTGTGTGTGTGTGTGTGTGTGTGTGTGTGTGCTTTTCATGCAACAGTGTATCCAAGAGTGTGTTTGCTGGGGAGACTGGACTCGTTCTGCTTCAGGCCAAGGTTTCATTGATGCAGAAAAACAACATGCAGGAGCATGTAGCATAGAGGAGAATAAAACAGGCAACAGCTCCCTCTCCATCTCTCTCTCCTTCTCATGCTTACTCACACATGCAACCCTAAAGGACTCCTTCCTCTCCATTGCATAAATTAAAAATACAGGAGAATACAGGAGGATAAACAATAATGAAAGAAAAACAAACAATGGGGGTTTCAACAAGCTTTGGGGTCCAGGGAGAAAGTGCTCACTTGTATTATCTGTGAAGATGCCTAAATCAGATGTTTAGTCAAGGTTAAAGAATGTAGTTCAAACCAAGGGTACTGTATGTAGCAGTAGGCCTGCACAACTGTGTATAAGTGTTTGAACGTGTGTGTGTGTTTGAACGTGTGTGTGTGTTTGGGGGCATTCAAGTCTTGGATTACACTTGGCCACGGACCTTAGCTGTCAGTCAATCAAGAAAGATTTTTCAACTCCTCCCATGCAACCCCCCCCCCCCCCCCCCCCCCCCATTTCCATCCCATTCAATCATGCTCTAGCCAGTAGACAGCTGCAGGCAGAATATAGCCTAAGCAGTAAAAATGTGTTATTCTGGTCTAGCTCTGTTTAAGGAGATGACTGTGTCACCTTATTTGACCCTCTATGACAGTATTACACTAATAAAGAGAGGGGTGAGAGCCTGTCATCTCATCTCCTGCCTTACGACAACAACAGCTTTCACACAGCCGACGCAGCCATTTTAAACTAAAAGTGGAATGAGGACTGAGTGTTCCAGAAATGTCTACAGAGCTGAGCTGTTCAAGACAACAGCCAGAAGGAGAGAGAATGAAGTAATGACCAGGGCTGTTTCTTTCTTTCTTCATTTTTCATTCTGCCCCTCACAGACACTGATCATTTCCCCTCACCACCATTACTGTCTCTGGCTGGCAGGTGGCTTAGGAGGCAGTGGAGGGGTCAAAGGTGGCAGAGGAAGTGAGTGTGTGTGTGAATTGAGTTGTGTGTGTGTGTGTGTGTGTGTGTGTGTGTGTGTGTGTGTGTGTGTGTTGTGTGTTGTGTGTGTGTGTGTGTGTGTGTGTGTCTGTGTGCAAGCGTGTGTGTATGTGTGTGTGTGATTTTCATTCAAGCATGTGTGCAAGAGTGTATGTTTGCTGGGGAGACGAGACTCGTTCCGCTTCAGGCCAAGGTTTCATTGATGCATAAAAAAAAACATGCAGAAGAAGCATGTAGCATAGAGGAGAAAAAAAAGGCAACAGCTCCCTCTCTCTCTCCTTCTCACACATGCAACCCCAATGGACCATGCGCGTGTGTTTGGGGGCATTTGAGTCTTGGATTTCACTTGGCCACGGACATTAGCTGTCAGTCAATCAAGAAAGAGGTTCAACTTCCTCCCACACAAATCTTGCAGTTTTAAAGCTGCAAATCTACATATTTTGCCATGGGCGGAGAGAAGATTTTGCAATTTTATAACTAATTTCATGAAATTCTACTCATTTTGCCATGGGGCAGAGAGAAAAATGTTCAGTTTTACAGCAAATTTCAAGCCAGCAATTTTAAACTAAAAGGTGGAGTGAGGACTAATTGTTCCAGAACTCTCTAAAGTGCAGAGCTGTCCTCAAAGACAGCAGTCATAACAACAACACAATGACAAAAATATGTTTTCTTTTTTATACTCAGAGAGAGGAGAGAGGAGGAAGTAATGACCACGGGGCTGTTTCTTTCTTTCGCTGTGTGTTCTGACTTGATCCAGTCTCCCGGTCATATGTTTTTGGAGATTCATTATTTATTTGGAGCTCTTTAAAATGCTCAACAAAGCCAAACATCCCGGCTCTCAAAGGTAAACGTCTGCAGAAATATAATGCTATCGTTATCAATTCTCAACAATGGTCACCAGATAAATAAAAAAATCTCAGACAGTGTGCATTATAAGAAGGTTAGCTAACTATGCCACTAGCTCACAATACAGGTAAATGCTGTCAGACTTTCTTCACAATAGACCTGAAATGCGAGAATCTTTAGCCTGTCAAATGCACTGCAATGGATTATATGGCGTAATTTAGCTTAATACAAAGGGAGGCCTTTCAGATAAGCAAACAATAATTGCATCAATAGGCCTAATTTATGAAATTAATACAGGTCTCTCTATGTAATTATCTTTCTCTATCTCTCTTTCTTTATTTCTCTCTCTCTTTCTCTCCTATTTCTCTCTCCTGTCTCTCGCTCCCTCCTCGCCCTCTCTCCTTCGTCTCTCTCCCTCGCTCTCTCTCTCTTGTCCCCTCTAGCCATCCCCCCATCTCTCTTCCCTCTCAGGATCACAGGGAGAAGTTCACTCATAATGTCATATTTGATATTGACGGATCCTGATTTTTTGCTAAGTGGGGATTTGTTGTCTTGAGCCCTTTATCGTCTAATTAAGTTAGGCCTGGCATTTTCAACCAAAGTGACACGAATCAGGGTGAAAATGTCAACCAAAACTGTCAGCAGCGTCATTAGATCACAAACTCCCAATTAAGCCTGAGAAACAAAAAATGGAAATGGAAATAAGCTATCACACCTTGACCAAACCGGCCCCGCGTGTGCATCTGCGTGTGCATCTGTGTGTGTCATCGTGCGCATGTTGATTTTGTCGATCCCCACCAGACACGATCAAAACCAACTGTGAACAAAATATATTAATTTGGGTACAGGTCGAAACACACAATAATTATTCATGGGTATTTATCTAGCTTATTGTTGCTAGTTAATTTGTCCTGGCAGATAAACATTGGGTTGTTATTTTACCTGAAATGCTGGATCTTTGTTGAATTGGATCTTTGTTGAATTTGAACCCATTTTGAGTCATACAAAATCACGTGTATCTACTCCGACAATTAATCCACAGATAAAAGGGGAAATGTTTTTTGTTCGTTTTCTTTGATTAAACTCTCCTCGTTCATCTTTCAATTATCCACGTGGGTAAGTATGCTCGTGAAATGGGAGAGGCGGACTGAGCGTGTCAGGCATCTCTATGCGTCTCGGTTTCATTAAAAGCGCATCAATGACGTCGTCCCCACAGTGACCGTACGTACATACCACAACCAAAAACCATGGATTACAGGCAACATCAGCACTGAGCTAAAGGCTAGATCTGCTGCCTTCAAGGAGTGGTACACTAATCTGGACGCGTGTAAGAAATACCGCTACAACCTCCGACGAGCCATCAAACAGGAAAAGCATCAATACAGGACTAAGATTGAATCATACTACACCAGCTTTCATGCTCGACGGATGTGGCAGGGCTTGCAAACTATCCCCGATTATAAAAGGAAACCCAGCCGCGAGTTGCCCAGCGATGTGAGCCTAACAGACAAGCTAAAAGCTTTCTATGTTCACTTCGAAGCAAGCAACACTAAACCATGGATGAGAGCACCAGCTGTTCTGGATGAATGTGTGATCTCGCTCCCCGTAGCTGATGTGAGTAAGATCTTTAACATTCACAATGTTGCGGGCCAGACGGAATACCAGGGCACGTACTCAGAGCATGTGTTGACCAGCTGGCAAGTCGCTCAATGACATTTTCAACCTATCCCCGACCCGGTCTGTCATAACAACTTGGTTCGAGCGGACCACCATAGTCTCCATAACCAAGAACACCAAGGTAACCTGCCTATCGCCCCTTAGCACTCACATCTATAGACATGAAATGCTTTGAAAGTCTGGTCATGGCTCACATCAACACCATCCGCCCAGACACCCTGGACCCACTCCAATGCGTATACCACCCCAACAGATCCCCAGATGAGGTCATCTCTATTTCACTCCACACTGACCTCACCCACCTGTAAAAAAGGAATATCTATCTAAGAAAACCTTTTATTGACTACAGCTCAGCATTCAACACCATAGTCCAAGCTCATAACCAAGCTCTGGACCCTGGGACTGAACACCTCCCTCTGCAACTGGATCCTGGACTTCCTGGTGGGCCGCCCCCAGGTGGTCAGGGTAAGCAACAACACATCTGCCACGCTGACCATCAATAGGGAGGATCCTAAAGGGTATGTGCTTAGTCCCCTCCTGTACTCCCTGTTCACCCACTACTGCGTGGCCATGCATGACTCTGACACCATCATTAAGTTTGCTGACGACACGATGGTAGTAGGAATGGGCTACTGGGAGGAGGTCAGAGACCTGGCAGTGTGGTTCCAGGACATCAACCTCTCCCTCAATGTCAGCAAGACAAAGGAGCTGATCGCGGACTACAGGATACGGAGAGGCAAGCATGCTCCCATCCACATTGATGGGGCTGTAATGGAGCGGGTCAACAGCTTTAACTTCCTCGGTGTCCACATCACTAAGGAATTAGCATGGTCCTCACACACCAACACAGTTGTAAACAGGGCACGGCAGTGCCTCTTTCCCGTCAGGAGGCTGAAAAGATTTGGCAATCAGATCCTCAAAAAGTTATTCAGCTGCTCCATTGAGAGTATCTTGATTGGCTGCATCACAAATTGGTACGGCAACTGCAAAGCACACGACTGCAAATCACTACAGATGGTGGTGAGTAGGGCCCAGTACATCACTGTAGCTCCCTGCCATCCAGGACCTATATTCCAGGCGGTGTCAGAGGAAGGTCCAAAAATGTTAGACGAATCCAGCCACCCAAGTCATAGTTCTACCTACTACTGCACGGAGAGCAGTAGCAGGGAGAACCAAAAGGAACCTTAACAACGTTTAACCCCAAGCCATAAGACTGCTAAACGTGACTGCTAAATAGCTAATCAAATGGCTACCCAGACTACCTGCAGTGACCCTCTCTTGCACTGACTCTATGCACACACACTAGACTCTACCCACACACTGACACATACTCAGGGTTATTTCTCAATTAAAAAGGGGCTTAAGTGGTGGGTGTAGCAGGGTGTGTGGCAATGAGCGCGGTCGGTCCATTCCTGCCGCTGAATTTTAGAGAAAGTTTTAGAGGCCCCCATTTTGGCGGTGTAGATAAACATTTTGGCGGTGTAGATAAACATTTTGGCGGTGTAGATAAACATTTTGGCGGTGTAGATAAACATTTTGGCGGTGTAGATAAACATTTTGGCGGTGTAGATAAACATTTTGGCGGTGTAGATAAACATTTTTGTAATTTGTTTTTACAAAATTCATAGAGATGAGATACGCTTTTTCAGTTTAGAGCAAATTTCCTGCAATTCTACATATTCTGTCATGGAGCTGAGAGAAGATTTAACCTTTTACTACAGTGGGCTAAATCAGGGTCACACAGTGTTTCTTGGTAGTCTTAAACAAATCTACTTCGAAACAAAAGTATACACTTCACACACATGGTTATGGCCTTAAAAAAACAGGACACCTGTACCATGTCAGATATAGAGTTGCAATTTATAAAAAATATATGTTTGCATCCCAATAATACACTTTATATACATGAAAGGAGACAGAAATATAACAAACCGTTTGACATAGAAACACCAGATTTTCGGTGGGTTTATTTATTATGAAATTATAAAAAATATGATTAACATTCCACCCATGAAGCCACTAGAGGGTCATTTGGTCATTTGACAGCAGTAAATAGCTAGAGCTAATTTTCGGGAAATTCTATGCATTGCCATGACTAATGCTGTGTTCGTTTGCACAAACATAATCACAAAATCAATACTGTTAAATTAATTGTTTTGGGAATGTTCTATTCTCCCTGATTGTCTAGCATTGATTTTGGTGATTGTTAGTTCAAAAATAAATATATAGGTCCATTATCTTTTATAAATACTTTATATGTGCGTTTTTCCATCCCAAAAATGTATAATAAAAAACAAATATCCCAACAAATATGGCAATTTTTTATTTACACTGTTTGATCTTAAACGGCCCAAAGAAAATATATATATTTTTATTTCACCTTTATTTAACCAGGTGGGCTAGTTGAGAACAAGTTCTCATTTGCAACTGCGACCTGGCCAAGATAAAGCAAAGCAGTTCGACACATACAACAACACAGAGTTACACATGGAATAAACAAACATACAATCAATAATACAGTAGACAAATCTCAATACAGCATTTGCAAATGAGGTAGGGATAAGAGAGGTAAGACAATAAATAGGCCATGGTGGCAAAGTAATAACAATATAGCAATTAAACACTGGAATGGTAGGATGTGCAGAAGATGAATGTGCAAGTTGAGATACTGGGGTGCAAAGGAGCAAGATAAATAAATAAATGCAGTATGGGGATAAGGTAGTTGGATAGGCTATTTACAGATGAGCTATGTACAGGTGCAGTGATCTGTGAGCTGCTCTGACAGCTGGTGCTTAAAGTTAGAGAGGGAGATATGAGTCACCAGCTTCAGAGATTTTTGCAGTTCGTTCCAGTCATTGGCAGCAGAGAACTGTAGGAGAGCGGCCAAAGGATGAATTGGCTTTGGGGGTGACCAGTGAGATATACCTGCTGGAGCGCGTGCTACGGGTGGGTGCTGCTATGGTGACCAGTGAGCTGAGATAAGGCGGGGCTTTAACTAGCAGATACTTGTAGATGACCTGGAGCCAGTGTGTTTGGCGACGAGTATGAAGCGAGGGCCATCCAACGAGATCATACAGGTCGCAGTGGTGGGTAGTATATGGGGCTTTGGTGACAAAATGGATGGCACTGTGATAGACTGCATCCAATTTGTTGAGTAGAGTGTTGGAGGCTATATTGTAAATGACATCGCCGAAGTCAAGGATCGTAGGATGGTCAGTTTTACGAGGGTATGTTTGGCAGCATGAGTGAAGGATGCTTTGTTGCAAAATAGGAAGCCAATTCTAGATTTAAATTTGGATTGGAGATGTTTAATGTGAGTCTGGAAGGAGAGTTTAACAGTCTAACCAGACACCTAGGTATTTGTATTTGTCCACATATTCTAAGTCAGAACCGTCCAGAGTAGTGATGCTGGACGGGCGGGCAGGTGCGGGCAGCGATCGTTTGAAGAGCATGCATTTAGTTTTACTTGCATTTAAGAGCAGTTGGAGGCCACGGAAGGAGAGTTGTATGTCATTGAAGCTCATCTGGAGGTTAGTTAACACAGTGTCCAACGAACGGCCAGAGGTATACAGAATGGTGTCGTCTGCGTAGAGGTGGATCAAAGAATCACCAGCAGCGAGAGCGACATCATTGATGTATACAGAGAAGAAAGTCGGCCCAATAATTGAACCCTGGGGCACCCCCATAGAGTCTGCCAGAGGTCCGGACAACAGACCCTCCGATTTGACATACTGAAATCTATCGGAGAAGTAGTCGGTGAACCAACCGAGGCAATCATTTGAGAAACCAAGGCTGTTGAGTCTGCCAATAAGAATGTTGTGATTGACAGAGTCAAAAGCCTTAGCCATGTCGATGAATGCGGCTGCACAGTAATGTCTCTTATCGATGGCGGTTATGATATCGTTTAGGATCTTGAGCGTTGCTGAGGTGCACCCATGACCAGCTCTGAAACCAGATTGCATAGCGGAGAAGGTACGGTGAGATTCGAAATGGTCGGTAATCTGTTTGTTAACTAAATACGCTTAGGCGGTCCGTCCAAGGATTTCAAGGGCAGAAAATGTCCTGATACTTACACTGACACCAACACACACACAGACATACATATACACAAGCGCACACATGCATACTAACACCAAACGCACACTCACACAGACTTTCAAACTCACCACATACGCTGCTGCTACTGTCTATTATCTATCCTGTTGCCTAGTCACTTTACCCCTACTATATGTGTACAGTATATAGCTACCTCAATTACATCATACCCCTGCACAGTGACTTGGTACTGGTACTCCCTGTATATAGCCATGTTATTTTTTACTTGTTATTGTTGTTCATTATTCACTGTGTATTTATTCCTCATCACTATTTAAAAAAAAATATATTTAATACCGCATTGCTGGAAAAGGACCCGTGAGTAAGCATTTCACATGTTGCTTATGAAGCAACTTGGCTCCGCAGATGCCCATTAATGCGCGAGAGGCAGTTTTGATGAAATTATTGAATAACATGATTGTGTACATTTATTTAGCAACGCTCACACACACAATGTGGCCGGTCTAGTCAGAGTGTAAGTAGGGCATTGATTTTATACACTATTCTACAAACCTTCTCCATCTCCCTAATGCAATCCATTTTGAGTCTGACTTCGTTGTTTATACGAGAGACACCCAGTTGATTGACATTTCATTGATGATGTTTATACTTCAACCTTCGTCTCCAAACTCACCCAGACGTATACAGTATGTGTTTTCTGAAGCCTATAAAATATGTGTCATTATCTGCATCCCGAATGGCAACTTATGTTATGTACTACAGGGAATATGGTGCCATTTGGGACACACATATTGACAAGCTCTTCCCATGGTTAATGATCAGGGATGCGAACTATTATGAGAGATTGTCAATGGATGACTTGCCTTTACACTACACTGTGCCTTTTTCATTGCCTGTCTGTCTCCACACTACAGAGTACTGTATGTTGGGAGCTGTCTTCAAATAGCAAATAACACAAACACAGAAAAAGAAAACCTTCTTCACACTATTGTGCTAACCCCAAACAAACTGTACTGGCATATTTTCTTTTGACACATTGTCATGTTCAGCAATTATGGTGGATGAATAATCAGGCCAGCTTAGTACAGCTTGGTTTTGCTTGACTCTTTTCGACTTAGTAGTGTGAAAAGTCATTAACTGTAGAAAGCATCCCAAATGGCACCCTATTCCCTACATAATGCAATACTTTTGACCAGAGCCCTATTTGCCCTAAATAGGGAATAGGGTGCCATTTGGGATGCAGACAGAGACATACACTGTCCACTGTTCTCTTCAATCATGTAGAGTGTCCCGTCGACCTTCCCAACACCTGCTAAAGGGGATCTTCCATTGTCCTAATCACACTAAACTGCTAGTAATCGCTGCATTAAGTGAAGGCTACTTAACAAGCTGAGATAAGCCTTTCAGCAGGCTAGCTTTCCGTCTATTTGTCTCTGTCTGTCCACAAACACACGGAGAGAGAGAGAGAGAGAGAGAGAGAGAGAGAGATGAGAAGGAGAGAGAGAGAGAGAGAGAGAGAGAGAGAGAGAGGAGAGAGAGAGAGAGAGAGAGAGAGAGAGAGAGAGAGAGAGAGAGAGAGAGAGAGAGAGAGAGAGAGAGAGAGAGAGAGAGAGAGAGAGAGAGAGAGAGAGAGAGAGAGAGAGGAGAGAGAGACAGAGAGAGAGGGACAGAGAGAGAGACAGAGAGAGAGAGAGAGTGAGAAGAGAGAGAGAGGAGAGAGAGAGGGACAGAGAGAGAGACAGAGAGAGAGAGAGAGAGTGAGAGAGAGAGAGAGAGAGCGAGAGTGAGCGACAGAGAGAGCGAGAGTGAGCGACAGAGAGAGCGAGAGAGAGAGCGGAGAGAGAGCGAGAGAGAGAGAGCAGAGAGAGAAGAAGAGAGAGGAGAGAGAGAGAGAGAGAGAGAGAGAGAGAGAGAGAGAGAGGAGAGAGCTGCGTGCCAATCTCTACTCTTCTTCCTGAAGTGTGCAATCTGCCCCATCCCTCTCTCCCAACACCCTACTTCTCTCCCCTACCTCCTTACTCCATCCCTCTCTCCCTCTACATCCCTTTCTCCTCTCCTTCCCCCAGCCCTAAGGCCACCCGTTTCTCTGGACAGGCCAGTGGTAGAGAGGAAGATTGTATGTTTTATGTTTAATCTACATATGAAGAACAAGAACCCATAGAGGGTTCTACATGGAACCCCTTTAGAGTTCTACCTGGAGCCAAAAATGGCTCTCCTTTTGGAATCCTTTTTTCTAAGAGTGTACTCTATCACCATCACCACTGAATAGTGTATGGGCCTGCATATAGAACACAGAGGGAAAGAGAGTGAGACAAACAGACTGACAGGGAGGAGGGGTTGACAGGGGAACTAAAAGAGAGAAAAAGAGTAGGGGTAGACAGACAGAGATAGAGAGAGCGGGGTGCAAAATGATATATAAGGAGAATGTATAAAGGAGATAACTGCATTCATGTTGTGATAAGCCCTGTTCCTGACCTCCTATGTCAGAGGCTATAGAATAGACATGTAGGATGCTGGTATGCGCAGTGGTGATGCTATGCCCCCAGCACCAGATGTACAGGTGGGGTTGTGCTGATGCTAGCTAGCCCCACAGCACCAGAATGTACAGGTGGGGTGTTGGTTGATGCTAGCTAGCCCCACAGCACAACAGACATGTACAGTGGGGTTGTGTGATGCTAGCTAGCCCCACAGCACCATAATGTACAGGTGGGGTTGTGGTGATCTAGCTAGCCCACAGCACCCAAATGTACAGGTGGGGTTGTGGTGATGCTAGCTAGCCCCACAGCACCAGAATGTCAGGTGGGGTTGTGGTGATGCTAGCTAGCCCCACAGCAACGAGACATGTACAGGTGGGGTTGTGGTGATGCTAGCTAGCCCCACAGCAAACAATGTACAGGTGGGGTTGGGTGAGCTAGCTAGCCCACAGCAACATAATGTACAGGGGGGTTGTGGTGATGCTAATCTAGCCCCACAGCAACAATAATGTACATGGTGGGGTTGTTGATGCTAGCTGTCCCACAGCAACCAAACAGGTGGGTTGTGGTGATGCTAGCTAGCCCCACAGCAACATAAAATGTACAGGTGGGGTTGTGGTGATGCTAGCTAGCCCCACAGCAACAAATGTACAAGTGGGGTTGTGGTGATGCTAGCTAGCCCCACAGCACCGAATGTACAGGTGGGTTGTGGTGATGCTAGCTTAGCCCCACAGCACAGAATGTACGGTGGGGTTGTGGTGATGCTAGCTAGCCCCACAGCACCAGAATGTACAGGTGGGGTTGTGGTGATGCTAGCTAGCCCCACAGCAACAGAATGTACAGGTGGGTTTGGTGATGCTAGCTAGCCCCACAGCAAACAGCAGTACAGGTGGGGTTGTGGTGATGCTAGCTAGCCCACGCACAGCACCAGAAATGTACAGGTGGGGTTGTGGTGATGCTAGCTAGCCCCACAGCACCAGAATGTACAGGTGGGGTTGTGGTGATGCTAGCTAGCCCCACAGGCAACAAATGTACAAGGGTGGTTGTGGTGATGCTAGCTAGCCCCACAGCACCAGAATGTACAGGTGGGGTTGTGGTGATGCTAGCTAGCCCCACAGCAACAGCATGTACAGGTGGGGTTTTGGTGATGCTAGCTAGCCCCACAGCACCAGAATGTACAGGTGGGGTTGTGGTGATGCTAGCTAGCCCCACAGCGGCAGGCCAACAGATAATGGTGGTTATTTCACAAAGGTCACGTCAGCCAGTACCTGTGATAACACTAAGCACACAGAGGACAGGCTTTCTCTCACACCCTGGCTCCAAGCTTATCTGGCCTATTTCCTCATGCCTAGGGGGACTCTAACCTGATATTTACACACATACACACACACATGGCTGTCATAAGGGATAAGCTGATAACCTTCGTCTGACCTCCCATTCCATTTTTTAATCTTGTCTTAAAATTTGATTCACTATCTTTCCTCCTCTGTCTGTTTCTCATTCTGTATTTCTCATTCTTTCTCTACTACCAAGTTTATTTTCCTCCCCCGTCTACCTGTCTACCCACCAGGCACCTCAGAGTGTGAGAGAACAAGAATAGGTAGGAATGATGCAAAACACCTCTTGGCCTCTGTGCCTCTGTGCTAGACATGGCTATCATTCTGTGTATACAGGACTGCTGCAAGGTGCAATACAAATTACACCGTCACCCAAACAAACACTAATCATATGAGGTTATGGGTGTATAGAAGGTAAACATATTTAAGATGAAAATAAACTATACATTGGGTCAGTACAATTGTGAACAACCACTTTGTCTAAGAATTTAGACTGAAATCTTTACCTTTCATCCCTCCCACATCCACAGACAGACATCAGAATCCATCTAGGATTGTATTTTCCTTCTTCAAAACCATAAACTATCGAGGTATACATCATTGATGAGAATGCGAGGCAGATAGAGGCATTGAAAAGCACACTTGAGCATGGTTCCAAATGCACTCTGGCCACCAAATGAAGGGCTACAAACTACACACAATCATACATTCAATCTCAAACTTTTACATTTCAGTTCTTATAAGAATTTAATATTTTAGAGCGATTGCAGTACTTTTATAAAAGCACAATTTGACAATGCAGCCCGATGTAGCACTCTGATAGATCTGCTCTCATCCATTATTAAGATTGCCTTCATTTTTAGTCTCCTCCTTTTAGCAAAAAAATTAATAATAATAGAATACATTACGCTATTACCTAAACCATTCCAATCGAATAAAGCATATTTATTTCCTGAAAAAGGTAGATGGACTACTCTATAGGTTACTCTGTTTGAGTGAGCGTGGGGGCGTCCACATGTGGAGTGCTTTCAGAATGTATTTATACATCTTGGATTATTCCAAATGTAGTTGCATTACAGCCTGAATTCAAAATGGATAAAAAATTATATACAGTATATGTTAATTAATTTACACACAATACCTCATAATGGCAAAATGAAAACATGTTTTTATAATATTGTTTTAATGTTTTGAAAGGGAAATGCAGAAAGCTCATTTACATAAGTATTCACACCCATGCATCAATGTTAGAATCCCCTTTGGCAGCGATAACAGCTGTCAATCTTTCTGGGTAAGTCTAAGAGCACACATGGATTGTACAATATTTCCACATTTTTCTTTTTCAAATTCTTCAAGCTCTGTCAAGTTGTTTGTTGATCATTGTTAGACAGTAATTTTCAATCCTTGTCATAGATTTTCAAGCCAATTTATGTCAAAACTATAACTAGGCCAATCAGCAACATTCAATGTCGTCTAAGTAAGCAACTCCAGTGTATATTTGGCCTTGAGTTTTAGATTATTGTCCTGCTGAAAGGTGAATTTCTCTCCCAGTGTTGGAAAGCAGACAACGTTTTCATTTTTTTCTCTTAAAAAAACTCCCTAGTCCTCGCTGATGACAAGAATACCCATAACATGATGCAGCCACCACCATGCTTGAAAATATGAAGAGTGGTACTCAGTGATGTGTTACGTTGGATTTGCCCCAAACATAACAGTTTGTATTCAGGACATGAAGTTAATTTATTTGCCACATTTCTTGAACTTTTACCTTAGTGCCTTATTGCAAACATGATGCATGTTTTGGAATATTTTTATTCTGTACAGGCTTTCCTCTTTTTACTCTGTCATTTAGGTTAGTATTGTGGAGTAACTACAATGTTGTTGATCCATCCTCAGATACATTTTTTCACAGCCATTAAACTCAGTAACTGTTTTGATGTCACCATTGGCCTCGTGGTGAAATCCTTCCTCTCCAGCATCTTGAGTTAGGAAGGAGGCCTATATCTTTTTAGTGACTGGGTGTATTGATACACATCTCAAAGTATAATTAATAACTTCACCATGCTCAAAGGAATATTAAACATCTGCTTTATTTTATTTTACCCATCTACCAATAGGTACCCTTCTTTGCAAGGCATTGAAAACCTCCCTGGTCTTTGTGGTTGAATTTGTGTTTGAAATTCACTGCTCGACTGAGGGACCTTACAGATAATTGTATGTGCAGGGTACAGAGATGAGGTAATCCTAAAAAAATCATGTTAAGCACTATTATTGAACACAACGTCAGTCCATGCAACTTATTATGTGAACCGTTAAGCACATTTGTACTCCTGAACTTAATTAGGCTTGCCATATAACAAAGGGGTTGAATTAAGCAATAAGGCACAATGTGGTATATGGCCAATAAACCATGGCTAAGGGCTGTTCTTATGCAAGAAGCAACGCGGAGTGCCTGGATACAACCCTTAGCTGCGGTATATTGGCCATATACCACAAACCTCCAAGGTGCCTTGTTGCTATTGTAAACTGGTTACAAACATAATTAGAACAATAAAAATACATGTTTTGTCATACCCGTGGTATATGGTCTTATATACCACAGCTTTCAGCCAATCATCATTCAGGGCTCGAACCACCCACCCAGGGTAAGTCCCGGAAGGTAAGCCCGCACAGGTTGGTACCTGTTTTGAGGCAAAGTCCTAGGGGTTAAATCCTGAGTGGGTTAGTTCCTGTGACTACTATAAGAACAGGGTGAGGCCCGGAAAGTAAGCCTGAGCAGTTTAGAATCTGCAAAACGTAAGTCATAGGGGGTAAATATAGAGCGGGGTTGGTTCCCTGCATAACCTACAGTTGAAGTCGGAAGTTTACATACACCTTAGCCAAATACATTTAAACTCAGTTTTTCACAATTCCTGACATTTAATCAGAGTAAAAATTCCATGTCTTAGGTCAGTTAGGATAACCACTATTTTAAGCATGTGAAATGTCAGAATAATAGTAGAGAGAAATGTTCATTTCAGCTTTTATTTATTTCATCACATTCCCAGTGGGTTAGAAGTTTACATACACTCAATTAGTATTTGGTAGCATTGCCTTTAAGTTCTTTAAATTTTCTATAGGATTGAGGTCAGGGCATTGTGATGGCCACTTCAATACCTTTACTTTGTTATCCTTAAGCCATTTTGCCACAACTTTGGAAGTATGCTTGGGGTCATTGTCCATTTGGAAGACCCATTTGCGACCAAGCTTTAACTTCCTGACTGGTACAGCCAGAAGAGGCCACCCCTCATAGCCTGGTTCCTCTCTAGGTTTCTTCCTAGGTTTTGGCCTTTCTAGTGAGTTTTTCCTAGCCACCGTGCTTCTACACCTGCATTGCTTAATGTTTGGGGTTTTAGGCTGGGTTTCTGTACAGCACTTTGAGATATCAGCTGATGTAAGAAGGGCTATATAAATAAATGTGATTTGATGTATTGAGATGTTGCTTCAATATATCCACATCATTTTCCTCCCTCATGATGCTATCAATTTTGTGAAGTGCACCAGTCCCTCCTGCAGCAAAGCACCCCCACAACATGATGCTGCCACCTTCTTGCTTCACGGTTGGGATGGTGTTCTTCGGCTTGCAAGCATCCCCATTTTTCCTCCAAACATACTGATGGTCATTATGGCCAAACAGTTCTATTTTGTTTCATCAGAACAGAGGACATTTTTCCAAAAAGTACAATATTTGTCCCCATGTGCAGTTGCAAACCGTAGTCTGGCTTTTTTATGGTGGTTTTGGAGCAGTGGCTTCTTCCTTGCTGAGCGGCCTTTCAGGTTATGACAATATAGGACTCGTTTTACTGTGGATATAGATACTTCTGTACCTGTTTCCTCCAGCATCTTCAGAAGGTCCTTTGCTGTTGTTCTGGGATTGATTTGCACTTTCGCACCAAAGTATGTTCATCTCTAGGAGACAGAACACGTCTCCTTCCTGAGCAGTATGACGGCTGCGTGGTCCCATGGTGTTTATACTTGCGTACTATTGTTTCTACAGATGAACGTGGTACCTTCAGGCATTTGGAAATTGCCCCCAAGGATAAACCAGACTCTTGGAGGTCTACACTTTTTTTGGCTGATTTCTTTTGATTTTCCCATGATGTCAAGCAAAGAGGCACTGAGTTTAAAGGTAGGCCTTCAAATACATCCACAGACTCAAATTATGTCAATTAGCCTATCAGAAGCTTCTAAAGCCATGACATCCTTTTCTGGAATTTTCCAAGTTGTTTAAAGGCAGAGTCAACTTAGTGTAAGTAAAGGTCTGACATCTCTGGAATTGTGATACAGTGAATTATAAGTGAAATAATCTGTCTGTAAACAATTGTTGGAAAAATTACTTGTGTCATGCACAAAGTAGATGTCCTAACCGACTTTCCAAAACTATTGTTTGTTAACAAGAAATTTGTGGAGTGGTTGAAAAACAAGTTTTAATGACTCCAACCTAAGTGTATGTAAACTTCCGACTTCAACTGTATAACGGGGTGAGAGCCCACGCGCAGTGGCCATGACGCAGCGAGATGTGTGAGTGTGTATGAATGTTTGGACAATATTAGTCTGTATCAGTAGTGAGAAAGAGAGAAGTTGGTTCAAGCCTTTGGGGACAGATTATGTGAATCAATAAACAATAGTGTAAACCAGCACCAAAAGGGTACAAAAGTGTTCAAATTAATAATAGGCTAGATAGACTGTTATTACATAACGCCGTTGGGGGGTGACGCCAAGTCAATAAAACTGAAATGGCTTCTAGAGGCCAGGATACTCCCGAGGAGGGAGGAGTAGAAAAGGAAAATGTTACCATAGTCTTAGAGGCACTAAAAAAGTATATAAATAAAACCAAAAATCAAATAAATGGTGAGGAAAAGTGGCCAAATTGGACAAAATTGGTACACATTTTCTGGTAGATGGAAAGTTTAAAACCAGCCAAGAGTGTATGGATAAAACCATCATGTGGAACACTGAGATCAGAAAACGGTCCAAACCACAATATGCATGCATCCTAATCACAGCATTTTATCAGCAGTGGATAAAACTAGAAAAAGAGAAAAATTAAGATCTGCTAGGTAAAATGGAGCAGGCAGTAGACAAGAATGAGGCGACAAATAAAAAACTTGGAATATCCGAAGGGCATGCACATAGATTAGATTAACAGAAACCTAAATACCTAAATCAAGAGTTAGAGAAAGACCTTGAGGATAGGCAAAACCAAATGAAACAACTCAGGGTTACGCTTCAACAGTATCAGAATACGTGTGGAGGAGTATATGCAATTGCAACTCCTCCGCCATTCGCCCCATGGTGAAACAGGTCACAACTAGTGGGCCACCATTATACCCCTCTCTTAAAGAGGACAACGAGCGATATGGGTTGTCAGAGACAGGGTACAGGCACATTACGAGTCCGGACATAGTAGTCCCGGGCTGGATAGTTGATCAGCATGATCCAGGTAATCATAGAGATGTGCAACCTGTACGAACACACGCGACCCCCGTTACATATTATCCGGGACAAATAGTATGACCCTATTTCATTTGGCGCGCAGCCCCAAGTACGGTTCCAAATTCAGCATCACCATCAGCCACGGAGTGTGAGTGAAATGCGCAGTATTATAAAGAGGCACCAGATCCAGGAAGGGAGGGACAGGAATTTATCAGATTCTTGAGAAGACAATGTAGAATTTTTGGGTTCCATGCTGGTGATTACGATCATATTGTACATTCGCTTCTGCCAAGCCATGTTGCCAACACTCGCACAGGGACATAGAACGTCGGCTTGGTCCTCAGGACGAGAAGCGTGTGACCCAGCGACAGCAAATTACGAAATTGAGGCATTCTTAACTACAGTTGGGAATGTATTGTTTCGACCAGATGCTAGTAAAATTAGTAACTGTACTCAGGGTACGAAAGAAAGACAAGGCGATTATGTGGATATGATGGATGATGCATTGCGTACTAACCTGACAATGGGGATAGATATGATCAAAATGTAGGAATTTGTACGTATCAAACCGGCTACTGCAAGGGTAGTAGGTCAGCATTCTCACTGGGATGAAATAGTGAGAGCGGCGTTGAGAGTAGAATCTAATTCCGTTTTTCTCTGCAGCAATACGAGTGGTTAATGCTGTCATAGTGAAAGTCACTAACAGTGGGTTTGATGGCCAAGGAAAGATAAGGAAACAGAGAGGAAAGGGTAGCGACCCTGTGATAAGGCACAGGGGGTTAGCTCCCTGTTTTAGGTTTGGGGCTATTGGACATTGGAAAAATTAGTGTAGGGTGGTACTGGAACCTGCTGCCTTAGAAGGAAATGCCGCTGTACAAGTGTTTGCATCTTTGTCAAAAGAGCAGCAGCAAACCCTCTTGAAAGCAGCGGGACAGGAACATTTTGCATAGCAGTACATGGCTTTTATGTTTTAATGTGAAGGAAGACGTAGGAGGTCACGTCTCACACAACTTTCTAATAGATACAGGCGCTCAAATATCACTGATTCCTTACAATGAAAAATTGGCTAAATTTGCAACAGGGACAAGTATCACATTCAGCGGGGTAACAGGGGCACAATCTAAGGCGATACAATTAATACCTATGTCATTAAACATAGGACCAGTAACAATACCATGATCATTTTGCATGGTGAAGGGGTTAAACCAAGGCCTCATACCTTTTAAAGGGTTAATAAATTGTGTTATGATAAACTGAAAGGTCTCCTCTTAGGAGACCTCCATGTGTGTTAACTCCTGTTTTGAGTGTTGTGCACACATGCACATTTGTGGCCTGCTGGAGGTCATTTTGCAGGGCTCTGGCAGTGCTCCTCCTTGCACAAAGGCGGAGGTAGCGGTCCTGCTGCTGGGTTGTTGCCTTCCTACGGCCTCCTCCACGTCTCCTGATGTACTGGCCTGTCTCCTGGTAGCGCCTCCATGCTCTGGACACTACGCTGACAGACACAGCAAACCTTCTTGCCACAGCTCGCATTGATGTGCCATCCTGGATGAGCTGCACTACCTGAGCCACTTRTGTGGGTTGTAGACTCCGTCTCATGCTACCACTAGAGTGARAGCACCGCCAGCATTCAAAAGTGACCAAAACATCAGCCAGGAAGCATAGGAACTGAGAAGTGGTCTGTGGTCACCACCTGCAGAACCACTCCTTTATTGGGGGTGTCTTGCTAATTGCCTATAATTTCCACCTTTTGTCTATTCCATTTGCACAACAGCATGTGAAATTTATTGTCAATCAGTGTTGCTTCCTAAGTGGACAGTTTGATTTCACAGAAGTGTGATTGACTTGGAGTTACATTGTGTTGTTTAAGTGTTCCCTTTATTTTTTTGATCAGTGTATATAAGTTTGATAATTATATAGACCTGATCATCTGTTGAAGAAATTGAACAACAATGGCTACGGGAATAGAACCGATTTTGGGGTTGGATAATCTTTGCGAGATGCCGGGAGAATGGATTCTGAAAGGTAACAAATTAAAATTGGCAGTAAGAACGGCAATAGCCAAACAATTGTTGTTTCAGGACCATCCGCTATGGGCAAAAGACGCATTAGATTGGGGTCTAATCAAAGGTTGCAAACCTGTTGTGGGAAAACCGCCACCACCAATGAAGCAATACCCTATTAAACCGGAGGCTGAAAAATCTGCGGCGGAGGACCTTCCAATATTACTTGAACGCGGCATAGTGATCCGCGGACCAGCTCGATGCAGCAGCCCTTTATATCCAGTGAAAAAGGGACTAAAATGGCGTATTACTGTGGATTTTCGCGGCATAAACAAACATGCAGTGAAAATCACACCAGTGGTAGCAGATTTGGCAGATCTATTGGCATCTATTCCCTCAGACTCAGAATGGTGCAGTGTGTTAGACATGAAAAACGGATTTTGGTCTGTGCCAGTGGCTGAGGAGTCACGCCACTGGTTCGGGTTCTGTCGCCAGGGGGAGTAATATACGTGGGCTAGGGCACCGATGGGATTTAGAAATAGTCCCACTTGGTATCATTCTGCATTGAAACAACCGTTAAAAGGCTGTCAATTTGAAGGTTCTGTGTTGGTACAATACGTGGATGATTTGTTATTAGCGTCAAAAGACGAATAAACTCATACGCGAGACCTCACCGCATTGGTAGACAATTTGGCTGAGCAGGGTCATAAAGCATGAAATGAGAAAGCACAACTGGCAAAGCAAGAGGTAACATATTTGGGGGTGTCGATTTCTAAAGGCACGAAACACATTACCTGGGACCGGGTAGAAACAATGCGTTCTTTGGTACGTCCAAACACTACTCGCACACTCAGGAAAACTTTAGGAGTTTTACATTTTGTTAGAAATTCTATTCTGTCATTCTCTGAAATTGCTGAGCCACTTACAGAGTAGACGAAATGGGGGAAGGGTCCCCATGAATTGATAGAGTGGAGTCAAGAGTGTGAGAAGGCCTTTGTCGAGTTAAAGAAGCAATTCTGTCAAGCACCAGCATTGGGATTACCAAACCTAAAATTACCGTTTAAATGTTTTGTTCATGAACAGGAAGGACATTGTAGCGCGGTGGTTACGTAAAATCATGGGGGTAGGGAAAGACCAGTAATGTGCTGGAGTAAATTGCTAGACACGGTGGCAAGAGGAATGCCACCGTGCCTTAGAGCAGTACAGGCGACAGAAATGGTGTTGCATAACACGGCTTCGATTACAATGGGTCAAAAAGTAGATTTGTATGTTCCACACGCAGTGGCAACCATAGTGAACAGCACGAAAGCACAGCATGTTACTAGTGCAAGATGGACAAAATAGGAGTTAACGTTAAATGGGGAAAATGTACAATTTCATAAGATTGGTGCTTTGAATCCTGCGTCGTTAATGCCGTTGCCTGGGGAGGGTGAATCGCATACATGTAACCCAGATCAGATTACTCCAAAACCTAGGCCTGATTTGCAAGAGACAACATTGGAATTGGGACAAGTACTGTATACAGATGGCTCTAGTTACATGACCACAGAAGGGACGAGAGTAACGGGGTACGCTGTGTGTGATGACAGGGGAATAATGAAGGCTGGCCCACTGCCAGCCTCAGTGTCAGCCCAGGGGGCGGAGTTACATGCATTGGTCGAGGCTTATAGGCTGTCGGAAGGGGAGGTATGTAACAATATACACTGATTCTCAATATGCATTTGGAGTAGTTCTTGATTTCGGTACATTGTGTTCACAACGGGGCATGTTAACAGCGAAAGGAACACCAATAAAAAATAGACTGGAGGTAGAGGCATCATTATAAGCATGTCAGTTACCCAGTAAATTAGCAGTGGTGAAATGTGAAGCTCATACTAGTCGTACGGATAAAATTGCCATAGGTAATCGTAGAGCAGACGAAATAGCAAAGGTGGCAGCCTTGGTGAGAGAAAATGTTAAAGAACCACATGTAAATATTGTGAATACGAAGGCTGGGATTTTAAGTCTAAAAGACTTACAGCAGCAAACTAACAAGAAAGAAATGTGGGAGTGGTTAGAACTGGGGTGCCTAGTAGATATTGAAGGGTTGTGGTATAACACTACCACTGGAAGACCTGTGGCGCCAAGCGGGATACATGTTACTCTTTCTGAAATGTATCATGGACCAACCCATCGATCGGCTGTGAATATGTACTCAGTTCAAAATGACGTGGTGGGGAAAGGGAGTGGTAGGAACATTTTGGGACTGGGTTAAAAGATGTGTGATACTGTATGTGCCCAACATAATATTGCACCAACAATGCCTACTCGTGCCCGACAGCAACCCCTGCCGGAAGGACCATTTACATCAGACCATTTACATCATTGCAGATATACTTTATAGGGCCACTCCCTCGAAGCAGGGGGAAGAAGTACTTGCAACTTCCTCAGCATCAGCAAATTTGTGGCACAAACTTTGTTAAGATAAATTATACCGCGATGGGGCTTATTTCGCACATTAGATTCCGATCAAGGAACGCATTTCACTTCTAAAGTGCTTCAAGCGGTATGTAAGGCTTTGGGAATCTCCCATGCTTTCCATTGTCCATATAAGCCGCAAGCGGCGGGAATTACAGAGCGTCAGAATCGTTCAATTAAGGAGAAATTGGCCAAGACTTTAAGCACCGAAGGGAAAGACTGGGTTACGAATTTACCCGTGGTACTGTTGTCAATGAGGGCGTCAACTAACGCCACTACCGGACTCACGCCACGCGAAGTGGTGACTGGCAGACCGATGAGGGTACCGGATTAGTGATTTGGCAATAATGGGAGAATCTATCATCGTATTGTCAGAAAATGACCCATGCGTTGCAGTGTGTATATTCCCAGGTGAAAGCAGCACATGAGGAACAGGCGCCAGGAGATAACCAAGAGCACGGGCTGACTCCTGGAGATCGAGTGTACATCAAGATCCACCAGGCGGGGGTGTTGGGATGGCGTTGGTCAGGACCACACACCGTACTACTTACAGCACCCGCAGCAGTAAAGACCACACCCTCTCCTCAGTGGGTTCACACTTCTCACGTGAAGCGAGATCCCACAGCATAATGGGTGAGCTAGAAGTCACCATGTTAGCTGAAGCTGAGCTAAAGAGAGAGAGGGAGAGTAGACAAGCAGTTGGGTTGGGTCTGGGAGGTATTTTAACCGCCACAGTTTAGTGTCGGTTGCTTTGATGGTTAATGAACCATGTAAAGACGATAGATTGACTATTAGCATAGATTTGGTTGCTAAATATGAAGACACGAGAATGCATTGGGGTAAAGTTGATACTAACGCTACGGATACTAGACAGATCACTAATCACATAGGTATGGTGATATGGGTGGAGCCACTTGATAACAGAACTAGCACATTGGACGTAGGTGGTTCTGAACAAGGTGTGATTTTATTACAGACAGGAGTGTGGAAGGAACGTAATAACACTGAGAATGTAAAGAACAAAACTAGATTTTCTCTGTTGAAATAGGTCGTAGGAAAGGAAGGACAGCTAGTTGTGTACAATATAGGGACTATTATGAAGATGAATTGAACGTTACAAATACCCAGATCATGATGAAAGTAGCAGAGATAGTGTTGTCATTTCAGRCACTGTTGTCAACTTTCAGTAATGAGTTTGTCACAGAAGCCATAACACTTGAAAGAATAGCCAGAGATCCATGTATATAGGAGGCCACATCACCAGAAGGAAAGTTTGCTGTAATAATGGCATCACATCTCCTGCAGTGTGTGATTAAGAAACATGTGACTCAGAGTCCCATTTCTGACAGCTAGTAAACACTTGACATACCTCTCAGATTGGGACCGAGTGACAGTAAACGGAAAGTGTCAGAAGGTGGCTGCTTATCAACCGTTGGGACCCAAAGTCTACCTCCGTAGACTGTTCACAAACGGGTGGGGATAGATCGTCCGTGGGATGAGAGATGTGTACCTAACTGTAGCAGAACACAGGAGGTCATTGGAGATGTTTGTGGCAAAGGACAAGGGAATGAACTGGGAAACAGGTAGGGAGTATCTGAAAGGTTCAGTCCTTGACTTATCAGTAAACCACAAAGACAATAGGAGAGCAGGAGACAGATTCCGAACAATAGCTATTCTCACGGCAGTCGCTGTTGGGACAGTAAATGAAGGAGCAGTACTAGTAGCGAAGGAGTAGTACTAGTAGTGAAGGAGCAGTACTAGTAGTGAAGGAGCAGTACTAGTAGCGAAGGCTGCTATATTGACAGAATGAAACTGGACTACTGTGCAAATGAGGGGAATTGTGAGATATGCGTCAGAAGCAGTGTTAGTAATAGCAGGGGTTACTTTGGTGATATTGGATATCATGTGCTGAGGGCATTGATGTTAAAACGAATACACAGTGTTGAGTTACCTCAAGATGAGGTTAAACTGATTAAGGTTACCGCACGTATATATCGGGTGGCTATGGAGGAAGATGATGAGGAGCAAAGTGAGAATGACATGGCTTGGGAACACCTCTTGGATCCTGTAGTCTGAAGGGGAAGACTGGGTGAAAGCATGAGGAGGCTTTTTAGGGTTTTCATTTTTGCCAACCTTAGCAGAAAAGTATCCTGAAGGCACAGTCAGGCTAAAACAGAGTGGGAATTGTCATGTTATCAAACTATGGGTTGTCGTGCATATATAATTGTGCATCTCTTAACACGTTATTAATGTTGTTATGTTTTGTGTGTCTTTTTGTTGCTTTCCAAGTCTATCACTCACTCTTGTGCTATCATCAGAATGAGAAAGTGGAGAAACTAAAAGCCGCTCCAGTTGACATGAAACTGTATCGAACGTCGTTGGGAGAAGGAGAAAAGGACCAAGGTGCAGCGTGGTCAGTATTCATAATACGTTATTTTAATAAATATGAACACTCTAATAAAACAACAACACGACAAACGAACAGTTCTGTAAGGTGACGAAAAACACTAAACAGAAAATAATCACCCACAACTCAAAGTGGGAAAACAGGCTACCTAAATATGGTTCTCAATCAGAGACAACGATAGACAGCTGCCTCTGATTGAGAACCACACACGGCCAAACACAAAGAAATAGACAACATAGAACACCAGACATAGAATGCCCACCCAAACTCACGCCCTGACCAACCAAAATAGAGACATAAAAAGGATCTCTACGGTCAGGGCGTGACAGAAACAAGACAGCAGATTCAGCTGGAATGTCATTTTGTTGTGTGATGAGAGATGGAAATAAAATTGTGTATGGTGTGATCATAGAACAGAGGCCATAAGTCTCTGAGTTTGTAAACCTCACGGTGAATGTTTTGTTATAATTTTTTGTTCATTTATAAACATGTTTAATCTTTTTTTCAATTTTTTATTATTCATGTTGGTTATCATTGTTTGTTCATTGATAAGTAATTTCTAAGTTTATCTAAGTTGAACATTAGTAAGCTATAGGACCTCCAGTCCCTCGACTTCTTGGCACTGACGGAAACATGGATTACCACTGATAACACTGCTACTCCTACTGCTCTCTCCTCGTCTGCCCACGTGTTCTCGCACACCCCGAGAGCTTCTGGTCAGCGGGGTGGTGGCACTGGGATCCTCATCTCTCCCAAGTGGACATTCTCTCTTTCTCCCCTGACCCATCTGTCTATCGCCTCCTTTGAATTCCATGCTGTCACAGTTACCAGCCCTTTCAAGCTTAACATCCTTATCATTTATCGCCCTCCAGTTCCTTTGGAAGGTCATCAATGATTGAACGCCTGATAAGTTTTCCTGAGGTGGTACTCGTCAAGTTTCTGGGTGATTGTAACCACTCCCCAGTCTACTTTGACTCATCCTCTCTGCCTCCTTCTTTCACTCCCCCCTCTTTTGACCCACCCTCTCACCTTCCCCCTACTCAAAGGCAGGCAATACGCTTGGACCTCATCTTTACTAGATGCTGTTTTCCACTAATCTTCATGCAATCCCCTCCAAGTCTCCGACCACTACTTGTATCCTTTCCCTCTCGCTCTCATCCAACACTTCCCACGCCCCTACTCGGATGGTATCGCGCCGTCCCAACCTTCGCTCTCTCTCCCGCTACTCTCCCTCTCATCTATCATCTCTTCCCTCCTACTCAATCCTTCTCTCAAACCTATCTCCTGATTCTGCCTCCTCACCCTCCTCTCTCCTTTCTGCATCCTTTGACTCTTCGTCCCCTATCCTCCAGGCCGGCTCGGTCCTCCCCTCCTGCTCCGTGGCTCGACGACTCATTGCGAGCCACAGAACAGGCTCCGGGCAGCGAAGCGGAAATGGAGGAAAACTCGCCTCCCTGCGGACCTGGATCCTTTCACTCCCTCCCTCTACATCTCCTCTTTCTGTCTCTGCTGCTAAAGCCAATTTTCTACCATAATTCCAAGCATCTGCCTCTAACCTAGGAAGCTCTTGCCACCTTCTCCTCCCCTGAACCCTCCCCCCTCCTCCCCCTCCTCCCTCTCTGCTGATGACTGTCAACCATTTTTGAAAAGAAGGTCGACGACATCCGATCCTCGTTTGCTAAGTCAAATGACACCGCTGGTTCTGCTCAACTGCCTACCCTGTGCTTTGACTCTTTCTCCCCTCTTTCTAGATGAAATCTCGCATTCTTGTGACGCCGGCCGCAAACCTCCCGCTTGACCCTATCCCCTCCTCTCTCTCCAGACATTTCCGGAGACCTTCTCCTTACCTCACCTGCTCATCAACTCATCCTTGACCGCGCTACGTCCCTTCCGTCTTCAAGAGAGCGAGAGTTGCACCCTTCTTGAAAAAACCTACACTCGATCCTCCGATGTCAACAACTACAGACCAGTATCCCTTCTTTCTTTTCTCTCCAAAACTCTTGAACGTTGCCGTCCTTGGCCAGCTCTCCTGCTATCTCTCTCAGAATGACCTTCTTGATCCAAATCAGTCAGGTTTAAGACTGAGTCATTCAACTGAGACTGCTCTTCTCGTGTCACGGAGGCGCTCCGCACTGCTAAAGCTAACTCTCTCTCCTCTGCTCTCATCCTTTAGACCTATCGGCTGCCTTTGATACTGTGAAACCATCAGATCCTCCTCTCCACCCTCTCCGAGCGGGCATTCCGGCGCGGCCCCGTTGGATTGCGTCCCTACAGTCTGACTGTCCTCACACAGGGTGCGTGGCGAAATCTGTCTCCGCACCACGTGCTCTCACCACTGGTGTCCACCAGGGCTCTGTTCTAGGCCCTCTCCTATTCTCGCTATACACCAAGTCACTTGGCTCTGTCATATCTCACATGGTCTCTCTTATCATTGCTATGCAGACGACACACAATTAATCTTCTCCTTTCCCCCCTCTGATAACCAGGTGGTGAATCGCATCTCGCATGTCTGCAGACTATCGTGTGGAATACGGTATCACCACTCAACTGAACACTCGGAAGACGGAGTGCTTCTCTCTGCCCGGGGATGGACTGCCCGTCCGATGATCATCGCCATCACGGTTGACAACTCCACTGTTCTCGCTCCAGAGTGCAAGAAAGCCTGCGATGATTCGGACAACACTGTCGTGTTCCATAACAATAGGGCGGTGACCCTTCCTAGAGTTCATGGCTACTACAACATCGCCAGAGTACGGACCTGCCTCACGCAGAAGCGGCGCAGTAGTCCTTAGATCCAGAGCATGGTGTCATCTGCCGTCTGACTTACTGGCACTCAGCTGAGGTGGCAAGGTGGGGCTACCCTGCTCTGCACATTAAACCCATACAACTCATCGCGAACGCGCGCGCCGTCTGGGATTCAGACTTCCAAGTTCTCGTGACGTCAGAGAGGACCGCTCCTCCGCTTCTGGCCACTAGGCTCCTGTTGAAGCTCGCATCCGCCTACAAGACAGGGTGTGTGCCTACGAGCTGTGAGGGAACGCACCTCGCGTACCATTCAGGCTCTGATCAGGCCCTACACCAAAACAGGGCACTGCGTTCATCCACCTCTGGCCTGCTCGCCTCCATACCTCTGAGGAAGTACAGTTCCCGCTCAGCGCAGTCAAAACTGTTCGCTGCGTGACGTGGACAACCAATTAGGGTTGGATACGAACTACCGCACAGGGGAGCAGGTCAGGGAGTCCAAAGGTCATCACTTGAGAATACGATGAACCCCAGCCGTGCTTTAAAATGGGAAGACCTAAAGAAAGGAAGAGTAAGTGCCGTCGAGAAGCCCCCGCCCGCTAAAGAGTATAGAGGCAGCTAATGTGAAAGTGATATTCACACGAGCAATATTCATCAAGGATGAAGAAGCACCAATTTGTAAGTCGCTCTGGATAAGAGCGTCTGCTAAATGACTTAAATGTAAATGTAAATGTAAATGCTATTGTTCCAGACGGGGGACTGTTAGATTCTGGGTGAAACTTGGGACATTGTTATACTCTGAAGCATAGTATATAAAGGAGTGAAAGAGACTGCGTTTTACATCAGAAGTTAATGGATATCTGTAGGAGACAGATGGCTGCGGAATGTGTTCGGGGAGACGGGTGGAGATCTTTGGATTAGGCCTCAAGGGGGTTGAGGTCAGGTCAGTTTCCCTTAAGGGAGAAACAATGGTTTATTATCCTATCACTTCGTCTTCCTGTCGGACCATAAAAGATGTGGGGATTGGAGAGAAGGAGGAGTGTCAAATTGTGGTGGTGGAAACATGTGATGTCTGAATACAGCTGTATCAACCCTTTGGGAAGAAATAAACCTGGTTAAGCTTCTCTAGTGTCCGTGAGTTATTTACTCTGAAAATAAGAACGTAACAGTGTGTAGACCAGTGACACAAAATCGAAATGTAATACATGTAAAATGCAGGCTGTAACACAACAACATGTGGAAAAAGTCAGGGAAGGGGTTTGGATACTTTCTGAAGGCACTGTATGTGTGTGATTGCATGAATGTTGTTTGAATATTTTAATCCCATGTGTTTCTGAATGTCGGTAAGAAGCTGGACGAAAGTTACGCAGTAACTCGTCAATTTTCTCGCCCAATAACACAGAACCTAGACTGACTTAACAACATGTGCCCAATGTGGAAGACGCCATACCTGCAAAAAATCTGCACGATCCGACAACATTTACGCAAGTTATCAACAAAAGTCGTTTTTTTAGTTGTAGAGATGTTTATTTTTTTAAGGTTCCAAACATGTTATTTTCTTAACCCATATAGTGACTAAATGACAGCCTAGGTTTCAAGTATCTTGCTAGTTAGTCTTGGGTGTTAGCCTGGGAGAAGTTACAGGGGAGAGGGATGGGGCGGAAGTAACATTGGTTGGGCTAAGCATGAATAGTCATTGAAAATAGTGAAAAAACTTTACTAAATTCCCATGAAAGTTTGATGAGGAAATGATGGGTAATGTAGCTATTGTGTGATCCATTTTAGTCTGACTAATATTGTAAGGCAAAATTGTTCATTTTCAAATATCAAACCTTTAGCATTATTTATTGAATTGACACAAACATGAAGTGTTCCTTCTGTCCTGGTTCTCCTCGATGTTTACAGTTTGGCTACTATACATACAGTATGTGTCTATAGCATCTGTGTGTGTGTGTCTTTATGCATGTGTGTGTGTATGTCCACATACTGTACGTATGGTTGTACTTGATATTCCAGTCCGTAGCTTATGAAACATCTCCTGACTGATACATGTCTGACCCTCTACACATCACTCTGTCTAACAGTCTCCACCCTGACCCTCTACACATCACTCTGTCTAACACTCTCCACCCTGACCCTCTACACATCACTCTGTCTAACACTCTCCACCCTGACCCTCTATACACATCAATGATCCTGTCTAACACTGCTCTCACCCTGACCTCTACAATTAGTTCTGTCTAAACAGTCCCTCCCCTGACCTCTACACATTAGTCTGTCTACAGTCTACCAACCTGACCGTGGTTTGTAGCATGAGCAGTAAACATGTGGATTTGTTCTCTGTCTAACAACGGTCGTCACGCCTGACCTACTAGCATCACGATTTAGGTGGTTGGTCTAACAATGTCTCAAGCGGGTGACTAACTGCTCATATAGAGACAAGGGCAACACTTCCAACTCTCTCTCTGTCTATCACTCTCACACCCTGGAGCTTGTGTTCTAGAACTCATTGCAGCTCTTCTGTCTAGTACGACGTCTCCACCCTGGACACTCTTCTACCACGCCTTGTATACTGTCTAACACTCTAGCACCTGAACTCTCCACCCTGCACTTCTCTTGGTACTAACGGGCTCATCACCCTTGTTGCCGCCATGACTCCTCATCAATCATAATTGCTCTGTCTAACAGTCTCCAACTCTCTGGACCCTCTACACATCACTCTGTCTAACACCCTCCACCCTGACCCTCTACACATCACTCTGTCTAACACCCTCCACCCTGGGCACTCACACTTCACACTGCATACTTCACAGTGAGAATACTACAGAGAGGGGAAGTTGCAGGAGAGGAGAGAGAGGGAGAAGGAGGGAAGGACATGAAGAGAGCAACATAGAAGGACATAGAGGGCAGGAATGCAGGAATGAGATTAAAAAGAGTGAAAGAGAAGGACCAAGCAGGGCTGTGTGAGGGATGATGAGAGGGAGGCAGAGAGAGGAGGAGAAGTACATGTGACAGGTCTTCTCTACCCCTGATGTAACATAGTGTATTTTATGTGTCACCATCTCTCCTGACTGTGAGACAGGCTGTAAGACAGACAGACAGCCAGACAGGCCGCTCTGCCTCTGTGGCTCTCTGTCCCCTTGGTCTGACAAATTAGAAAGGAGAAATACTACAACAATTACCCCAGAGAGCCTTCTCTGTCCCCTTCTTCATCACCAACTCAAACCTCGCTCTCTCTCTCTTTTTCTCTCCTTTCCTTTTTTCTCTCTCTATCTCCTCCTTTCTCCTCTCAAATGTCCTCTCTCACATCAAACAGCACATCTCTGTATGTCCCTATAGTGCTCTTTTACCTATCACTCCTTCTCTTACACCTTCCCCATCTTTGTCTTCCACCCCCCCCTTATCTCTCTATTTTTCTCTATCATTATCTCTCTCTCTCTTTCTCTCGATGGGAGCCTAAAGATGGTAAAGAGGTAAAAAGTGTCCAACCAGAAACCAGGGCTGAAGCGAGTATGTCACTAGTGTAGAACTAATAGACAGACCTGTCTAGAATTCATTACAACATATTTCAACCCTGACAAATACTGTAAGGTAACTACTCTAAAGAACAACACAATTACTATTTTGAAGAGTGAGCCATTCCAGTATATACCCTGCAGTGTGTTTGAGCCATTCCAGTATATACCCTGCAGTGTGTTTGAGCCATTCCAGTATATACCCTGCAAGTGTGTTTTTGAGCCATTCAGTATTACCTGCAGTGTGTTTGAGCCTTCCAGTATATACCTGCAGTGTTGTTTGAGCCATTCCAGTTATATCCCTGCAGTGTGTTTGAGCCATTCCAGTATATACCCTACAGTGTGTTTGAGCCATTCCAGTATATCCTGCAGTGTGTTTGAGCCATTCCAGTATATACCCTGCAGTGTGTTTGAGCCATTCCAGATATACCTGCAGTGTGTTTGAGTCATTCCAGAACCCTACAGTGTTTTTTTGAGTCATTCCAGTATATACCCTCAGTGTGTTTGAGCCTCCAGTATATACCCCTGCAGTGTGTTTTTTTGAGTCATTCCAGTATATACCTGCAGTGTGTTTTTTGAGCCATTCCAGTATATACCCTGCAGTGTGTTTGAGCCACTTCCAGTATATACCTGCAGTGGTGTTTTTTTGAGCCATTCCAGTATATACCCTGCAGTGTTGCAGTGTGTTTGAGTCATTACAGTATATACCCCTGCAGTGTGTTTGAGCCATTCAGTATATACCCTGCAGTGTGTTTGAGTCATTACAGTATATACCCTGCAGTGTGTTTGAGCCATTCCAGTATATACCCTGCAGTGTGTTTGAGCCATTCCAGGAGATACCCTGCAGTGTGTTTGAGCCATTCCAGTAGACCCTACCGTGTGTTTGAGCCATTCCAGTAGACCCTACCGTGTGTTTGAGCCATTCCAGTATATACCCTGCACTGTGTTTGCTGGCTATGCAGTTAGTGATGGCTTGATTTCTTTCTTGTTTTCACATTTTCTGTCCGTTCAGCTGGTCGGCAGACTGGAAGACAGGAATGGCCATCACAGCCCCCAGCTATAGATCATTCCCAGACGTCCATTACATGAAGCCATAATGGTAGGAAGCACACACACGCACGCACACAGACACAGACGCATGCACACGTACACAGATACACACACCGCCCCACATACACCCCACCCCTGCACACCATCAATCTCCTGTGTTCTGCACTGCACTTGAACTCAGACACAGACATGATAGAAGGCATCTTACCAGACCTAGTGCTAAAATCCCTCTAATACTAAACATTAGGGAGGGCTATGTGCTGTAGATGGCCTCTACACTGTGACATCCCACATAAAAAAAAAACACTACAGTACTTACTATAGAATTCTGTAGTAAACCGTAGTATACTGTAGAATACTATAGTGCACACTGTAGTATCCCTCGATCATGTTGTGTACTTAGTATATAACTTAGTAATATACTGTAGAATACTGTAGTATATACTACAGTATTATCCACAAAAAACACTGTTGTAAATACTATAGAAATGTCCTCTACAGTCTGCAAAAACACACTAAAAAAGCCCCCCACTCAAGGAGAAGCTACACTGAGCAAAAATATAAACGCAACATGTAAAGTGTTGGTCTCATGTTTAATTTAGAAGACAAAAAGCTTATTTCTCTCAAATTTTGTGCACAAATTTGTTTACATCCCTATTAGGGAGAATTGTTTCCCTTGCCAAGATAATCCATCCACCTGACAGGTGTGGCATATCAAGAAGCTGATTAAACATCAAGCTCATTACACAGGTGCACCTTGTTCTGGGGACAATAAAAGGCCACTCTAAAATGTGCAGTTTTGTCACACAACACAACGCCACAGATGTCTCAAGTTTTGAGGGAGTGTGCAATTGGCTTGCTGACTGCAGGAATGTCCACCAGAGCTGTTGCCAGATCATTTTATATTATTTTCTCTACCATAAACCGCCTCCAACGTTGTTTTAGAGAATTTGGCAGTACATCTAACCGGCCTCACAACTGCAGACCATGTGCAACCACGCCAGCCCGGGACCTCTACATCCTGCTTCTTCACCTGCAGAATCATCTAAGACCAGCCACCTGGACAGCTGATGAAACTGTGGGTTTGCACAACTGATTGATTTCTGCAGACACTGTCAGAAATAGTTTCAGATACTCTCAAAAATAGGCTCATTTGCGTGCTCGTCGTACTCAACAGGGTCTTGACCTGACTGCAGTTCGACGTCATATCCGACTTCAGTGGGCAAATGCTTGATTTCGATAGCCACAGGCATGCTGGAGAAGTATGCTCTTCAAGGATGAATCCCGGGTTTCAACTGTACTGGGCAGATGGCAGGCGTTGTGTTGGCGAGCAGTTTGCTGATGTCAACGTTGTGAACAGAGTGCCCCATGGTGGCGGTGGGGTTATGGTATGGGCAGGCATAAGCTACAGACAACAAACACAACTGTATTTTATTGATGGCAATTTGAATCCACAGAGATACCGTGACGAGATCCTGAGGCCCATGTCATGCCATTCATCGGCCGCCATCACCTCATGTTTCAGCATGATAATGCATGGCTCCATGTTGCAAGGATCTGTACACAATTCCTTGAAGACAAAAATGTCCCAGTTCTACCATGGCCTAAATACCTACCAGACATGTCACCCATTGAGCATATTTGGGATGCTCTGGATCGATGTTTATGACAATGTGTTCCAGTTCCCGCCAATATCCAGCAACTTCGCACAGCCATTGAAGAGGAGTGAAACAACATTCCACAGGCCACAATCAACAGCTTGATCAACTGTACGTGAAGGAGATGTGTCGCGCTGAATGAGGCAAAAGGTGGTCACACCAGATACTGACTGGCTTTCTGATTCATACCCCTACCTTTTTTTTAAGGTATCTGTGACCAACAGATGCATATCTGTATTCCCAGTAATGTGAAATCAATTTATTTCAATTGACTAATTTCCTTATATAAACTATAACTCAGTAAAATCTTTGAAATTGTTGCATGTTGTGTTTATATTTTTTCAGTGTATGTCAAAGATAATATAACAAAAACACTTTAGTAAATAAAACAGTAATGTCCCCAAAACACTACGGTACATGCTACAGTATATTACAGTTCTCAAAAACAGTACATAATTACTATAGTATTTACAACAACAAAAATACTACGGCAATTATAGTATAATAAACAATATATACTACATTATAAACTGGTTGGTTCGAGCCCGGACTGCTGATTGACTGAAAGCCATGGTATATCAGACCATATACCAAGGGTATGACAAAACATTTATTTTTATTGTCTAATTACGTTGATAACCAGCTTATATTAGCAATAAGGCACCATGGGGGTTTGTGGTATATGGCCAAAATACCATGGCTAAGGGCTGTATAGAGGCACTCAATGTTGCGTCGTATGAAAAACAGCTCATAGCCATGGTATATTGGCCATATACCACACCCCTTCAGGCCTTATTGCTTATTAAGTATACTACAGTCCGCAAAAACACTACAGTAATATCCATAAAATATACTACTCTTTTTTTACTACAGTATTTATAGTATATTATAAACTGGGTGGTTTGAGCCCTGAATGCTGATTGGCTGACAGCCATGGTATATCAGAACGTATACCACGGGTATGACAAAACACTTATTTTTACTGCTCTAATTACGTTGGTAACCAGTTTATAATACAAATAAGGCCCCTCGGGGGTTTGTGGAATATGGCCAACATAACACGGCTAAGGGCTGAATCCAGGCACGACGCAAAGTCGTATATTGGCCATATACCACACCCCCTCGTGCCTTATTGCTTAAGTAAACTGTACATACTACAGTATACTATAGTGAATATAACAGTCCGCAAAAACACTACAGTAAATTATATAGTATTCCTACCGTAGTATACACTATAGTATTATAGGTCCGAATCAAAAGTAGTGTACTATGTAGGGAATAGGGTGCCATTTGGGACACATCCATGATCCCTCTCCCTCTATCTACTCCCAGCACTATCACACAGCACACTGGCCTGACCTTATCACAAGACGGAGAGCCCTATTCAATCACCAGCGCTAACCAGCCCTGTGGAAAAGGTCACCATAACACTGCGTTTCTGCAGCTCCAGGGAGGGAAGCCATGTTTTAACTGAGTTATGTGGAGGATATGGGTACAAACATTCTTGTAGTGCCCAGGAGAGTGATGTTTTAAGTCAGGCTGGGACGTGGCTAGAAAGCCTGATGGAAAAGGGCACTGGGATTTAAATATTGTAGGTAAGTGATTCAACAACTATACCTCACTCCTCTCTTTGTATCTCTGTAGACTAGAGCCTCCCCACTCCCCCCTCTCTTTGTATCTCTGTAGACTAGAGCCTCCCCACTCTCCCCTCTCTTTGTATCTCTGTAGACTAGAGCCTCCCCACTCTCCCCTCTCTTTGTATCT
>NC_036842.1:29719147-29725739 GCF_002910315.2 Salvelinus sp. IW2-2015
CTCTCCCCTCTCTTTGTATCTCTGTAGACTAGAGCCTCCCCACTCCCCCCTCTCTTTGTATCTCTGTAGACTAGAGCATCCCCCCTCTCTCCCTCTCGCTTTTCTTCTCCCTCCCTCCCTCCCTCCGTATGTGTGCTAGGCTCAGTAGGGCTGCTCTGTTTAAGTGAATGGCAGCATATGGCTCATCCCTTATTTAAGCCCACAACTCTACCTCTTACAGACACTGTCTTAATTCCTGTTGGATCACACTTCTGAGCTGCTAATGACGCCGAGGTGTTATCCATCACGAACAGCCAATTATACACACATATTCTATGAAGACTGTCTAAGGCATGCTTGCTGATGGTGATTGACACACACACACATGGTAGAACAAACATTTAAACTATAGAAACACAACAACATGGAGAGATACACAGCCATCTTAATTCAATGAAAGACTGGTGGTTGGCTGTACTGTATCATGCTGTGCCAAGCCCTCTGTCACTCCATCAGATAATAGGAAGCCATGACCTTGTCTGTCTTAGGCTCGCTGACAGTGATTGACATACACACACATGCACACACTGTGTGTCTGTGATATACTTGTGTAGACCAGAGTTTGCGTTTGGTAGAACTGAGAAAGTTACTGGTTTAGGGACTAACACAGATAACACAGTCTCTCTGTGAGGGTGGATGTGGCGCTAGCCAACAAATATGTTCCTAAACTATCCCCATTTGGACTTGTGTGTGTGTATGCCTGCGTGCGTGTGCTTCTGTGTCCAGCCAGGTCACCCGTGATACAAGTCAGTGTCTGAGGACGTCGGGAGATTATGTGAAAACCGTTACCTTCAAGTAGGTTTCAGTTTTGCTAGGGTGTTGTGGATGGGCCTAAGGATCTGCCTCTGATTCCAAAGGTTGAACGTTTTAATTTTAACCCTATCCCAAACCTTACCTTAACCATTAGGAGTTAATGCCTAAACTTAAGCATAAACAGTTTGAAATTTGACATTTGAGAAATATGGATGAACGTCTAATTCTGACGTGAGACTGTGAGCGCTAGCTGCTGTGTCTGTGTGAGTCTTTGTGTGAGTCTTTGTGTGAGTCTTTGTGCGAGTCTTTGTGTGTGTGAGTAGGAACAGCCAAAGTGCTGCAGGCTATAGATGATATATAAAGCTGATAAACTATTAACTCCCTATAAGAGCTCCTCTCTCGTTTCCCTAAGGACTACTACAGCTCAGAACAGAGAGAAAAGGCCACTACACTGCACACACCGCACACTCACACACAAAACCGCATACAGAAACGAAATAAACTACACACGCATACACTAATATTAACAGGACACAGACACATCCATAGTGAACAGTAAACAAGACAAAATGTACACACACACAGAAACGCACGCACACACACTACCAGACACACACACACCTGTTAGTCTCCACACCCAGCTAGTCCAAGTCTTTGGCTCATCCTGACTACCAACACCTTCCTTTTCTTCCGTTCTCTAACCCCACCTAGCACAAAGTGTTGGACTTCAGACTAGATACCAACACTCTGTTAGTCCTAACACCGTCAGACTTAGCAAGTGATTCGGATCACTTTCCGACCATGCCCCAACAGAGCCTCTCGCTCTTCAGTCTATACACACCCACCCGTAGCATATGTCCCCAATTGGTGAGAATTCTCCTTCTCATAGTACGAGATTACCACCCGCGATACACCTCTGTTCTAGTCTACACCCGTAGCCAAGTGTTCGTCACTTGATACCAAACACCGTCTGTTTAGTCTACCCCGCTAGCCCAAGCTGTTGAAGATCACTTGATACCAAACACCTTTTTTAGTCTGACACCCTAGCCCACAGTGTTTTGGACTCACTGGTGATACACAACACCTCTGTTATAGTCTACACCCATAGCTATGCCAAGTGTTGGATCACTTGATACCAAACACCTCTGTTAGGTCACACAGCTAGCCATAGGTTGGATCACCTTAAGATACCAAATCACCCTCGTTTAGGCTTACACCCAGCTAGCCAAGTGTTGGATCTACTGACTAACCTAACTACCTCTGCTTTAGTCTACAACCAGCTACCAAGTGTTTGGATCACTGATTACCAAAACCTGCTGTTTAGTTAACGCAGCTAGCCACAGTAGTTTGGATCACTTGATACCAACACACCTCTGCCTTAGTCTACACCCAGCTAGCAAGTGTTGGATCACTTCTCGATACCCAAACACCTCTGTTTAGTCTACAACCCAGCTAGCCAAGTGTTAGGATCACTTGATACCAACACCTCTGTTTAGTCTACACCCAGCTAGCAAGTGTTGATCACTTGATACCAAACACCTCTGTTTAGTCTACAACCCAGCGCTAGCAAGTGTTGGATTCACTGGTACCAAACACCTCGTTTAGTCTACAACCTAGCCACAGTGTTGGATCACTTGATACCAAAAACCTCTGTTTAGTCTACACCCGCTAGCCAAGTGTTGGATCACTTGATACCAAACCACCTCTGTTTAGTCTACACCCAGCTAGCCAAGTGTTGGATCACTTGATACCAAATCACCTCTGTTTAGTCAGTACCCCACCCAGCAGCATGTTGATCACTGATCACCAAACACTCTGTTTATCTACACCCATAGCCAAGTGTTGGATCACTGATACCAAACACCTCTTTTAGTCTACACCAGCCAAGTGTCTGGATACTGTGATACCAAACACCTCTGTTTAGTCTACACCCAGCCTAGCCAAGTGTTGACAGTGATGATACACAAATCACGCCTCTGTTAACTCTATCCACCCACAAGTGTTGGATCACTTGATACCAAACACCTCTGTTTAGTCTACACCCAGCTAGCCAAGTGTTGGATCCTTGCATTCACCAAACACCTTGTTTTAGTCTACACCCAGCTAGCCAAGTGTTGGTCACTTGATACCAACACTTGTTTAGTCTACAACCCAGCTAGCCAAGTGTTGGATCACTTGATACCAAACACTCTGTTTAGTCTCACACCAGCTAGCCAGGTGTTGGATCACTTGATACCAAACACCTCTGTTTAGTCTACAACCAGCTAGCCAAGTGTTGGATCACTTGATACCAAACACCTCTGTTTAGTCTACACCCAGCTAGACCAGTGTTGGATCACTTGATACCAAACACCTCTGTTTGTCTACACCCAGCTAGCCAAGTGTTGATCACTTGATACCAAACACCTCTGTTTAGTCTACACCAGCTAGCCAAGTGTTGGATTCACTTGATACCAAACACCTCTGTTTAGTCTACACCCAGCCTAGCCACAGTGTTGGACTCACTCTTGATGCCAAACACCTCCTCTTGCTATGTTTATCTACACCAGCATTTCTATTCTCACCATAGTCGTGTTGGACATGCTCACCTTTGGATACACCAACAACACCTTCTCTGTTTAGTCTACACCCACTAGCCAAGTGTGGATCACTTGATACCAAACACCTCTGTTTAGTCTACACCCAGCAGCCAAGTGTTGGATCACTTGATACCAAACACCTCTGTTTAGTCTACACCCAGCTAGCCAAGTGTTGGATCACTTGATACCAACACCTCTTTTAGTCTACACCCAGCTAGCCAAGTGTTGGATCACTTGATACCAAACACCTCTGTTAGTCTTACACCCAAGCTAGCCAAGTGTTGGATCACTTGATACCAAACCTCTGTTTAGTCTACCCCAGGCTAGCCAAGTGTTGGATCACTTGATACCAAACACCTCTGTTTAGTCTACACCCAGCTAGCCAAGTGTTGGATCACTTGATACCAAACACCTCGTTTAGTCTACACCCGCTAGCCAAGTGTTGGATCACTTGATACCAAACACCTCTGTTTAGTCTACCACCCAGCTAGCCAAGTGTTGGATCACTTGATACCAAACACCTCTGTTTAGTCTACACCAGCTAGCCAAGTGTTGGATCACTTGATACCAAACACCTCTGTTTAGTCTACACCCAGGCTAGCCAAGTGTTGGATCACTTGATACCAAACACCTCTGTTTAGTCTACACCCAGCTAGCCAAGTGTTGGATCACTTGATACCAAAACCTCTGTTTATGTCTACACCCAGCTAGCCAAGTGTTGGATCACTTGAGTACCAAACACTCTGTTTAGTCTTAACCCAGCTAGCCAATGTTGGATCACTTGATACCAAACACCTCTGTTTAGTCTACACCAGCTAGCCAAGTGTTGGATCACTTGATACCAAACACCTCTGTTTAGTCTACACCAGCTAGCAAGTGTTGGATCACTTGATACCAACACCTCTGTTTAGTCTACACCCAGCTAGCCAAGTGTTGGATCACTTGATACCAAACACCTCTGTTTAGTCTACACCCAGCTAGCCAAGTGTTGGATCACTTGATACCAAACACCTCTGTTTAGTCTACACCCAGCTAGCCAAGTGTTGGATCACTTGATACCCAACACCTCTGTTTAGTCTACACCCAGCTAGCCAAGTGTTGATACACTTGATACCAAACACCTCTGTTTAGTCTACACCCAGCTAGCCAAGTGTTGACACTATGTACCAACACCTCTGTTTAGTCTCACCCAGCTAGCCAAGTGTTGGATCACTTGATACCAAACACTCTGTTTAGTCTACACCCAGCTAGCCAAGTGTTGGATCACTTGATACCAAACACCTCTGTTTAGTCTAACCCAGCTAGCCAAGTGTTGGATCACTTGATACCAAACACCTCTGTTTAGTCTACAACCAGCTAGCAAGTGTTGGATCACTTGATACCAACACCTCTGTTTAGTCTACAACCAGCTAGCCAAGTGTTGGATCACTTGATACCAAACACCTCTGTTTAGTCTACACCCAGCTAGCCAAGTGTTGATCACCTTGATCCAAACACCTCTGTTTAGTCTACACCAGCTAGCCAAGTGTGGATCACTTGATACCAAACACCTCTGTTTAGTCTACACCCAGCTAGCCAAGTGTGGATCACTTGATACCAAACACCTCTGTTTAGTCTACACCCAGCTAGCCAGTGTTGGATCACTTGATACCAAACACCTCTGTTTAGTCTACACCCAGCTAGCCAAGTGTTGGATACCTTGATACCAAACACCTCTGTTTAGTCTACACCCAGCTACAAGTGTTGGATCACTTGATACCAAACACCCTCTGTTTAGTCTAACACCCACCAGCAAGTGCATTGGATCCACACTCAACACCTCTCGTTTACACCGTACACTCAGCCAATGTTGATCACCTTGATACCAAACACCTCTGTTTAGTCTACACCGCTAGCCAAGTGTTGGATCCTGATACCAAACACCTCTGTTTAGTCTACACCCAGCTAGCCAAGTGTTGGATCACTTGATACCAAACCCTCTGTTAATCTACACCCAGCCAAGTGTTGGATCACTTGATACCAAACACCTCTGTTTAGTCTACACCCAGCTAGCAAGTGTTGGATCACTTGATACCAAACACCTCTGTTTAGTCTACACCCAGCTAGCAAGTGTTGATCACTTGATACCAAACACCTCTTTTAGTCTACACCCAGCTAGCCAAGTGTTGGATCACTTATACCAAACACCTCTGTTTAGTCAACCCAGCTAGCCAAGTGTTGGATCACTTGATACCAACACCTCTGTTTAGTCTACACCCAGCTAGCCAAGTGTTGGATCACTTGATACAAAACACCTCTGTTTAGTCTACACCCAGCTAGCCAAGTGTTGATCACTTGATACCAAACACCTCTGTTTAGTCTTACACCCAGCTAGCCAAGTGTTGGATCACTTGATACCAAACACCTCTGTTTAGTCTACACCCAGCTAGCCAAGTGTTGGATCACACTTGATACCAAACACCTCTTTTAGTCTACACCCAGCTAGCCAAGTGTTGGATCACTTGATACCAAACACCTCTGTTAGTCTACACCCAGCTAGCCAAGTGTTGGATCACTTGATACCAAACACCTCGTTTAGTCTCACACCCCGACTAGCCAAGTGTTGGATCACTTGATACCAAACACCTCTGTTTATCAACACCAAGCCAAGTGTTGGATCACTTGATACCAAACACCTCTGTTTAGTCTACACCCAGCCAAGTGTGGATCACTTGATACCAAACACCTCTGTTTAGTCTACACCCTAGCCAAGTGTTGGATCACTGATACCAAACACCTCTGTTATCTACACCCAGCCAAGTGTTGGATCACTTGATACCAAACACCTCTGTTTAGTCTACACCCAGCCAAGTTGGATCACTTGATACCAAACACCTCTGTTTAGTCTACACCCAGCTAGCCAAGTGTTGGATCACTTGATACCAAACAACCTCTGTTTAGCTCTACACCGCTAGCCAAGTGTTGGATCACTTGATACCAAACACCTCTGTTTAGTCTACACCCAGTAGCCAAGTGTTGATCACGTGATACCAAACACCTCTGTTAGACTCTACACCCAGCCAAGTGTTGGATCACGTGATACAAACACCTCTGTTGAATCTAACACCCAGCCAAGGTTGGATCACTTAGATACCAAACACCTCTGTTTAGTCTACACCCAGCTAGCCAAGTGTTGGATCACGTGATACCAAACACCTCTGTTAACTCTACACCCAGCCAAA
>NC_036842.1:29725764-29735764 GCF_002910315.2 Salvelinus sp. IW2-2015
AACCCACGCACGCAGACACACACACACCACACACACACACCACACACACACACACACACACACACACACACACACACACACACACACACACACACACACACACCACACACACACACACACACACACACACACACACACACTACAAAGCCATATGTCTCCCATCCCAAAAACCACAATATAGATCTAGGGTTTCAGCGACAGTGTGTTGTGCTCTATTCAACCCTATTGCCTATAAAGCTGACCAGAGCCCTGAGGGCCCTCGTCAAAAGTAATGTACCACATAGGGAATATGGTGTTTTTTGGGAAGCAACCAGTGTGTTTAGAGCTAGATTTTCTGTGACAGTGACTGTCCAAATGGCACCCTACTCCTTTTATGGAGTGCCATGGGAGCTGTTCAAAAGTAGTGTAATACATAGAGAATAAGGTCCCATTCGGACTCAGACAGTGTGTTTAAATATAGAGTCTCTGTGAGTGTTTGTTCACCTCTCTGTCTCTACCGTTCTAATCCTCCTGCGGGATAACAAACAAAATATTCTCACATAACAACCTCTGTTTAGTCTACACCCAGTAGCCAAGTGTTTGGATCACGTGATACCAAACACCTCTGTTTTGTCTACACCCAGCTAACCAAGTGTTGGATCACTTGATACCAAACACCTCTGTTTAGTCTACACCCAGCTAGCCAGTGTTGGATCACTTGATACCAAACACCTCTGTTTAGTCTACACCCAGCTAGCCAAGTGTTGGATCACTTGATACCAAACACCTCTGTTTAGTCTACACCCAGCTAGCCAAGTGTTGGATCACTTGATACCAAACACCTCTGTTTAGTCTACAACCAGCTAGCCAAGTGTTGGATCACTTGATACCAAACACCTCTGTTTAGTCTACACCCAGCTAGCCAAGTGTTGGATCACTTGATACCAAACACCTCTGTTTAGTCTACACCCAGCTAGCCAAGGTTGATCACTTGATACCAAACACTCTGTTTAGTCTACACCCAGCTAGCCAAGTGTTGGATCACTTGATACCAAACACCTCTGTTTAGTCTACACCCAGCTAGCCAAGTGTTGGATCACTTGATACCAAAACACTCTGTTTAGTCTACACCAGCTAGCCAGTGTTGGATCACTTGATACCAAACACCTCTGTTTAGTCTACACCCAGCTAGCCAAGTGTTGGATCACTTGATACCAAACACCTCTGTTTAGTCTACACCAGCTAGCCAAGTGTTGGATCACTTGATACCAAACACCTCTGTTTAGTCTACACCAGCTAGCCAAGTGTTGGATCACTTGATACCAAACACCTCTGTTTAGTCTACACCCAGCTAGCCAAGTGTTGGATCACTTGATACCAAACACCTCTGTTTAGTCTACAACCAGCTAGCCAAGTGTTGATCACTTGATACCAAACACCTCTGTTTAGTCTACAACCAGCTAGCCAAGTGTTGGATCACTTGATACAAACACCTCTGTTTAGTCTACACCCAGCTAGCCAAGTGTTGGATCACCTTGATACCAAACACCTCTGTTTAGTTACACCCAGCTAGCCAAGTGTTGGATCACTTGATACCAAACACCTCTGTTTAGTCTACACCCAGCTAGCCAAGTGTTGGATCACTTGATACCAAACACCTCTGTTTAGTCTACACCCAGCTAGCCAAGTGTTGGATCACTTGATACCAAACACCTCTGTTTAGTCTACACCAGCTAGCCAAGTGTTGATCACTTGATACCAAAACACCTCTGTTTAGTCTACACCAGCTAGCCAAGTGTTGGATCACTTGATACCAAACACCTCTGTTTAGTCTACACCCAGCTAGCCAAGTGTTGGATCACTTGATACCAAACACCTCTGTTTAGTCTACACCCAGCTAGCCAAGTGTTGGATCACTTGATACCAAACACCTCTGTTTAGTCTACACCCAGCTAGCCAAGTGTTGGATCACTTGATACCAAACACCTCTGTTTAGTCTACACCCAGCTAGCCAAGTGTTGGATCACTTGATACCAAACACCTCTGTTTAGTCTACAACCAGCTAGCCAAGTGTTGGATCACTTGATACCAAAACACTCTGTTTAGTCACACCCAGCTAGCCAAGTGTTGGATCACTTGAACCAAACACCTCTGTTTAGTCTACACCCAGCTAGCCAAGTGTTGAATCACTTGATACCAAACACCTCTGTTTAGTCTACACCCAGCTAGCCAAGTGTTGGATCACTTGATACCAAACACCTCTGTTTAGTCTACACCCAGCTAGCCAAGTGTTGGATCACTTGATACAAACACCTCTGTTTAGTCTACACCCAGCTAGCCAAGTGTTGGATCACTTGATACCAAACACCTCTGTTTTAGTCTACACCCAGCTAGCCAAGTGTTGGATCACTTGATACCAAACACCTCTGTTTAGTCTACACCCAGCTAGCCAAGTGTTGGCACTTGATACCAAACACCTCTGTTTAGTCTACACCAGCTAGCCAAGTGTGGATCACTTGATACAACACCTCTGTTTAGTCTACACCCAGCTAGCCAAGTGTTGGATCACTTGATACCAAACACCTCTGTTTAGTCTACACCCAGCTAGCCAAGTGTTGGATCACTTGATACCAAACACCTCTGTTTAGTCTACACCCAGCTAGCCAATGTTGGATCACTTGATACCAAACACCTCTGTTTAGTCTACACCCAGCTAGCCAAGTGTTGGATCACTTGATACCAAACACCTCTGTTTAGTCTACACCCAGCAGCCAAGTGTTGGATCACTTGATACCAAACACCTCTGTTTAGTGCTACACCCAGCTAGCCAAGTGTTGGATCACTTGATACCAAACACCTCTGTTTAGTCTACACCCAGCTAGCCAAGTGTTGGATCACTTGATACCAAACACCTCTGTTTAGTCTACACCCACCAGCCAAGTGTTGGATCACGTGATACCAAACACCTCTGTTACTCTACACCCAGCCAAGTGTTGGATCACTTGATACCAAACACCTCTGTTAGTCTACACCCAGCCAAGTGTTGGATCACTTGATACCAAACACCTCTGTTTAGTCTACACCCAGCTAGCCAAGTGTTGGATCACGTGATACCAAACACCTCTGTTAACTCTACACCCAGCACCAATGTTGGATCACTTGATACCAAACACCTCTGTTTAGTCTACACCCCAGCCAAGTGTTGGATCCGTGAACCAAACACCCTGTTTAGTCTACACACCAGCTAGCCAAGTGTTGGATCACTTGATACCAAACACTCTGTTTAGTCTACAACCCAGCTAGCCAAGTTGTGGATCACTTCATCTTCTCTCCCTGGAGCCAAGTGTTGGATCACTTGATACCAAACACCTCCCAAAAACACAAACAACCTGACATTTCACTCCTATCCTAACCTAATCATACCCCAATGTATTTAGTTATCAAACCCTTGTCAAAAGCCTATCAAAGGAAGACAGGTGTCTTCCCTTTGACAACAAACAACTTAAAGTGATGTTAGGGTTCGGTTTTTAATCTTTTCAGCCAGTTTTGAAAGTAGCGCTCACGAGCCAAAACAGGTTCCCAAAAATGGTACACAATTGTGTACTACGTAATCCATTTTGTATGATATGTTACAACCTGCAAAAAAAGAATAATACAAAGAAAATCCTGCAATTCGTATGGCATGCTACAAATTACATATAGTACAATATGTTACGAAACCCAATACCATTCTATCCTCATCATATGCCACTGTATTTGGAAATCAAATCCTTATCAAAAGCCTATTACAGGAAAAAAAGTGTCTTGACTCTGAAAATAAACAACTTAGAATTCTAGTATGGCTAAGAGCAGAGCAACATGTCTTTGACACTCTCACAGTGACACATTGGTTTGTTCATTTAATGTGCGACTGGGCATGTCTATAGTTTATGAACAACTGAGTGTAGTGCTGAGAGTTGTCTGTCACATTAGATTTGCTTTGGGATAGAGAAGTCTATGCTTACTGTGACACAGGCATCCACAGCCTGGGCCTCTGTATAACTCCCTAAATACCTCCTTACATCTATCCAAGAGATGCTCTTAATCTCTCATTCTTCCCTCTTCAATTCTCTCTCTCAATCTCTCTCCTTCTGTCTCCCTTTTTATTATGAACTTTTATATAATCAGGGAAGCCCAATTGAGACCAGGGTCTCATCTTCAATGGTGCCCTGAGGAAATAAAATAAAATATAAAACCACAAGATACAAGATAAAATAACAAGATACAATAACAAGTACATTACATTAGAACGTCACAAACAAACAGCCATCATAAACAAATGATTAAAGTCAACCAATCAAAACAATTGCACACCTCTGTGAACTCATTTTTCATTAGGGTTTTAAACTGCCCTAGTGGCAAATGTCATTCATTTTGTGAGGGATTTCAAAAATGTGAAGCGTTAAAACTTAAAGCGGATTTACCTAGTTCGGTGGAGACCTGAGGAATCTCAAGAGTTAACCAACCCTGTGAACGGTGTCGTGATTTTACATTCATTCATCTGATGACTGTCATTTTTCAAATCAACTAACTATGTTTAAATGTTACCTGAGAAAATTAATCATGTAACAATTAACTCATTAGGAATTTGGGGCACCTAGAGAGCGGCGGTTTAAAGAGTTATCATCTCCCGAATTAAACTCTAAAAAGGTCGTTACCTATGACATCCATAAAACAGTAAACTTATCATAACCTATTATCATATCATCATTCTGAACAGTCGTAACCTCATGCATCTGCAAAAAACTCAGCCTTACTTATGATTCAGTACTACACAAATTGGTTTAATTATCTATTTACTAGCTAACTAAATTATAAAACTGGATAACATACACACTTAATAGATGAAAAAAAGGTCGCTGGCGGACTGACAACACATGGTGGCTTGTTACACATAAAATGAAGAGTGGGGGAAGAGAGAGAGAGAAAAAGGGACACTTATTGTTGATACATTTTAGAACTATTCTCACAGTAATCATATACTTTGCACACAAACCACCGCCCATTTGAAGAAAGAAATTATAAATGTATTTACGTGCGAGTGCCTTTGTTTGTCATTTATCTCTGTCGGAACCAAGCCTTCTTAGGAAGGATGAGGGTTGGCCTTTCAGCGGCACGCTTGTAAATATCTGATTGTCCAAAAGGGGTCTCTCCTTTCCCGTATTTTACTGTTGTTTACTCTGGAAGATGCTCCTCGGGAGATAGACAGACGTGTCGACGGCTCCCATTGGTGATGAGAGTAGGAGAATATGGTGATTTGAGTAAAGTAGTAGAATAGGATGGTGTGAAGAGTAGTAGGATGGTCCAACTTAATATTCCCTTTTCTAGATATTTGACTTAGGACAGCTAATCAGCCGTACCAGTGATTGTCAGAGAGATGAGCTTCTCGCCTACACCTTGTATTGACATTCAGGATTTAAACCACATTACACGCGCAGCTGCAACCTGACGATGTTCTGGTCTGCATGTTAATTTCTTACCAGTCCTTTTATGCACTCTGGACGAAAAGGTCAGTTCCGTCAGGCTGACACGCTCTCTGACCTCACTTGGGGCATGGCTACTTACTGTGCAAATGCTATAGATAGCAAATGATCTCTTATGACTCCTAAAATCACATTCCTATCTTAACAAAATAACTTTCATTATTTTTCAAATTATAAGAACAACATACTGGATGGAAACTTGACAGATAAAGGGGATATAATTTCCAAGTTACAGTATTTCCTTTATACAATTTCTAATGACATCACAAAATAAAAACCCATATGAAATGATTATTCTTTAGATCACCACTGAACATTCCCCACATTCTTATGTAATAAATATTGTTCCAGTATTCACTTTTTGAACGTGTTAAGAGTCTTCGGGCAAACCAAAGACATTCCTTTGGCACATACTGGAGGGGGTTGGAGAGTCCTCTCCTGTAATTTACAAAATAGTGTGAACTGTCAACCCCCCAGCAGGTTTAAGAGTAGTGGCTGCACCATTCCAATAAAAAGTGTCACCGTAGTCAAGAACTGGCAGGAAAGTTGACTGCAAAACCATGGGCTAGATCTGTCTTTTACCCGTAATCTGTTATATGGGGCATGCTTTATTCAGCAGAGTTAAACAGAGAAAGAATACATTTACAGGGCCTTATCCAAATCAGAGACAGAGGACGCACCCTTCCAATCAGGAAATGTTGCTCATTGGAAGTTCTTTGCAATTTCGGTAGCTTAGTAAATCTAATGCAGGCAATGGGACAATGGTCACTGAGCTCGTTAGCAAAAATTAAATTGGCTGTATACATATGTGGTGCGTTTGTCAGAATGCTCTGCAAAATAGTTGATTTTTCAGGGTGTTTTAAGTTGGTTTAGTTAACAGTTGAGTTACATTTATCTCAGTACAAATATCTTTCATATATCCAGGTTATGTACACCCAAAATAAAAAAATACTGATTTAACATAGTTACAGTTGTTGCTCCACTAAAAGTTTTGCAATTATGCTGGTTTAGTACGGTACCCTGCGTCACCACTTCATTGCTCCAGTCCAGCACAAGAGGGAGTTAGACCACTGATTATGTTTTTGGGTCCTACTGTGTCTCTAACTGACAATGAATACACAACATAAACCTAAATAGAAACTGATAATTGTGCTTCAGTATTACTTACTAAAACTGTTGTTACACTAAGGTTTTTATAATTTTATTAGGATTATTTTGCTCTTACTGTAGTACTGTACGCCACTCCCGACCGGTCACGTTATAAAGCGCCTGAGTGGCGCAACGGTCTAAGACACTGCATAGCAGTACAAGCTGTGTTGCTACAGATGCTGGTACAGTACCTGTGCTGCCCTCGACTGGGAGACCCATGAGATTTTGGTTTCTCTCCCTCTAAAAACAGAAATAAATTATTCTAAATAACAAACTGGCTTTATTTACAAATTAGTAACAATGTCTCAGCCCAGGTTCAAGAATGGCCTTTCTCACTCATTTTACGTTATTTGACAACAAAATCATCTCCAAAATATTGTTATTTTTTAACCAAAGCGATTATTATTATTCATTTAGAATTATATAGAAGTCCCTTGGATATTCTCCCAGATATATTATTAACCCTGTTATTAGCAGGACAATATAGAATGATCATAATGGTCATAGCTCCCGAGTGGCGCACAATGGGATTGCCTTGTGGTTCTCCAGCTGTATCCACTGAAAGCCAGCGAGGTTCAAGGCACGAGGCAGGCGGCATGGGATGGGCCACAGAGCTGCGCACAGAAGACCAACCTAGCCCATGGGGAAGGGAGCAGGAGGAAGGGGGAGAGGTGGTGGACCCCACCCCGCCACACTGGCAACACTTTAAGGGGCATTGCACTAATAATGGCGTTGACAAGGGAAACGTTCCCTCTGTTCTGTTCTTAGTGCCAGTCTGCACATTCAAACTAAAACAATGTCACTAATAATGGCATCTTTATGCTTTCGTTAATAAAATAATGATAAAAATACTCTTTCAAAATGCCAATGTTTATTTAGTTATGGATCCATAATGAATTACTATGGGAATAAATATCACTGAATTACAGAAATATCCTCCAATTCTCTATATGTAATTATTGGCGGAGAGTCACGTCATATTTTTCGATATACTGTAGGCCTACCGTAGGCGACATGAGTCTCACTAGTGTTGAGTAAAGTGCTGTTAAAAGTCGTGTACCGTAATTTCTGGACTATTAAGCGCACCTGAATATAAGCCGCACCCACTGAATTTAAAAAAAATATGTATTTTGTACATAAATAAGCCGCACATGTCTATAAGCCGCAGGTGCCTACCTAAAATCCTCAAACTTCATTGCGGTGGCGATTGTTTTGGCTTTCAGTCGGATCTGCACAGTTGAAACACCTCGGCCGTCTGCTCTCTGTGTGTTGACCCAGTCTTCAAGCTCATTTTCTAGTTCGGGCCATCTGCTTTTCTTCCCTCTGAAAGCTTTTGTTGTCTTTTTGCACTGAGTCAGTTCCTCACGCTGCTGTTTCCAACGTCTTATCATCGACTCATTAAGGCCAAGCTCCCGTGCAGCAGCTCTATTTCCTTTTCCAACAGCCAGATCGATCGCCATCAACTTGAAAGCTGCATCATATGCATTTCTCCGTGTCTTTGCCATGATGAGGGTGACAAAATGACTACCGTAATCAGAATGATGGGAAGTTTGAGCGCGCTCGATTTACGTCACATTATGTGACGGTGCTCAGTTTTTTGGCGGCATGAATCTTGTGAAAGCGGGAAAAATCCAAAAATTAGCCGCGTCATTGTATAAGCCGCGAGGTTCAAAGCGTGGGAAAAAGTAGCGGCTTATAGTCCGGAAATTACGGTAGGTCTTATTTATTTAAAGAGCATATTGAAGTTAGAAGCAATAGGATTTGAAGTAACAGCCTACAACTATTTTCACACCATTTCGTGCTGCTCTGAGACAAGCATGGGGACTGGTCTTGATAAATCAATGAGATTTTCATTTTTACTGAATTTCTGTTCGGGTATTGGTTAAACTAGAATTATAAATGTAGGGTGTATAAATGTTATGCTCTTAGTGTAACCTTTATTTAACTAGGCAAGTCAGTTAAGAAGAAATTCTTATTTACAAGGACAGCCTACTCCTTCCTCCCCGTCGGGGAATTGAAGCCCGGTCTTCCGCGTGCCTGCATTCTCTAGTACAGCCACTATTGAAGGCTATCAAATGCTTCTCAAAGATGCCCTCTGGTGGTCAAACTAGCACTAACTAGCATTAATGGTACCAGTGGTTCACACTTTAATAACGTGCCACAGAACACTGTGGCACCATGTAAGCTGCGCCGCAGTACGCTGCTACTTTTAAAGGACGAACCACTGTAGCATAGTAGATCATTTGCTAAGAGCAATTGGGAGGGCTGAGCGAGTGCGATAAACTCCCACTAACGTTCGTTGTGCATTACTACCAAGGCCCACAATTAAGACTAGACATTCCAATTGCTTGGGAACAGAGATGGTAATACACACAGCAACATTCAAGATGTTCTTTATGAATATGGCGACACCCCCATCTGCCAGATCTTTAAACATTATGTCCATTCAAAGACACATCATAGTCTGGCACAGACTTTTTTAACGAAGTCTCAAAGTTAGTTTTAGAAGCCAGAATTACAATAAGATCCATTTTCTAAATCAAACTTCTGACATTTACAGTACATGAATGAGTCCAAATCCACAGCTGCAGGATTTCAGAGCAGACTGAGTCTCTAACAAGAACATGCTATGATCAATAGGTAACCCTCTATATGAAATAGCTATGGGATTGACTTGAAATGGAATAGATACAATATTGCTTAGAACTGTGGCATTTGGTCTATGCCTCAAATGAGGACGTGGATTAATACATGTCTCAATGAGGGTTACCTGTTTTGGCCAAGGACTGATATCCCATCACTTTTTTAGTATCTTTTCAATGTTAGCACTCTGCATCTAAGCTCCTCTCCTATTCGGGTGCAGGCCATCCCTTTTTAGGAACTGCAGTCTCTCCAAAAACAATTTGAAATTGTCAATAAAATCCAGCACTTTTTCAGAGCAGAGTCCTGATTTCTTCCAAGAGTCCAGTGCAAATAATTCCATAGACCGTGTTATGGGATAGGGCCATAAAAAACTATCCGCTTGACTGTAGCCAATAGTCTGTCTCTCAGGTATTCGAAGTCCTGTCTCAACTCGATGAGGCTTCCCTTCTGATTCAGCTCATTGGACAGCCGGCAAATGTCCTTCTGAAGCCGCCTGTTATCGTCCATCTTCCGGTCACACCAAAGACACTTTTTACAGACATACCCATTTTCCGTATGCGCTCGGTCTTCCACTCCCCCCTCTGGTTAGTTAGTGAACATTTCACAGCAGTAGCATTGGACACTCAATGGTTGGCCATTGACATCCATTGGATAGCCGTCTGTAGCCATTAAGGGTCCTGCTAAAAAGCAGGCTAGCCACAGGTAGC
>NC_036842.1:29740764-29810072 GCF_002910315.2 Salvelinus sp. IW2-2015
ATTGCCCCCATCTATCTTCAGAGCTCGTGCTGCTAGGTGACCTAAACTGGGACATGCTTAACACCCCGGCCATCCTACAATCTAAACTTGATGCCCTCAATCTCACAGAAATGATCAATGAACCCACCAGGCACAACCCCAAATCTGTAAACACGGGCACCCTCATAGATATCATCCTAACAAACTTGCCCTCCAAATATACCTCTACTGTTTTCAACCAAGATCTCCAGGATCACTGCCTCACTGCCTGCATCCGTAATGGGTCCGCGGTCAAATGACCACCCCTCATCACTGTCAAACACTCCCTAAAACACTTCAGCGAGCAGGCCTTTCGAATTGACCTGGCCCGGGTATCCTGGAAGGATATTGACCTCATCCCGTCAGTAGAGGATGCCTGGTCATTCTTTAAAAGTGCTTTCCTCACCATCTTAAATAAGTATGCCCCTTTCAAAAAATGTAGAACTAAGAACAGATATAGCCCTGGGTTCTTTCCAGAGCTGACTGCCCTTGACCAGCACAAAAACATCCTGTGGCGTTCTGCATTAGCATCGAATAGCCCCCGAGATATGCTTTTCAGGGAAGTTAGGAACCAATTTACACAGGCAGTTAGGAAAGCTAAGGCTAGTTTTTTCAAGCAGAAATTTGCATTCTGTAGCACAAACTTAAAAAAGTGCTGGGACACTATAAAGTCCATGGAGAATAAGAGCACCTCCTCCCAGCTGCCCACTGCACTGAGGCTAGGAAACACTGTTACCACCGATAAATCCACCATAATTGAGAATTTCAAGAAGCATTTTTCTATGGCTGGCCATGCTTTCCACCTGGCTACCCCTACCCTGGTCAATAGCCCTGCACTCTCCACAGCAACTCGCCCAAGCCTCCCCGATTTCTCCTTCACCCAAATCCAGAGAGCTGATGTTCTGAAAGAGCTGCAAAATCTGGACCCTTACAAATCAGCCGGGCTAGACAATCTGGGCCCTCTCTTTCTAAAATGATCTGCCGAAATTGTTGCAACCCCTATCACAAGCCTGTTCAACCTCTCTTTCGTATCGTCTGAGATTCTCAAAGATTGGAAAGCTGCAGCGGTCATCCCCCTCTTCAAAGGGGGAAACACTCTAGACCCAAACTGCTACAGACGTATATCTATCCTACCCTGCCTTTCTAAGGTCTTCGAAACCCAAGTTAACAAACAGATTACCGACCATTTCGAATCTCACTGTACCTTCTCCGCTATGCAATCTGGTTTCAGAGCTGATCATGGGTGCACCTCAGCCACGCTCAAGGTCCTAAATGATATCATAACCGCCATCGATAAGAGACATTACTGTGCAGCCGTATTCATCGACCTGGCCAAGGCTTTCGACTCTGTCAAACCCAACATTCTTAATGGCAGACTCAACAGCCTTGGTTTCTCAAATGATTGCCTCGCCTGGTTTACAAACTACTTCTCTGATAGAGTTCAGTGTGTCAAATCGGAGGGCCAGTTGTCCGGACCTCTGGCAGTCTCTATGGGGGTGCCACAAGGTTCAATTCTCGGGCCGACTCTCTTCTCTGTATACATCAATGATGTCGCACTTGCTGCTGGTGATTCTCTAATCCACCTCTACGCAGACGACACCATTCTGTCTACTTCTGGTCGTTCAATGGACACTGTGTTAACTAACCTCCAGACGAGCTTCATTGCCATACAACTCTCCTTCCGTGGCCTCCAACTGCTCTTAAACGCAAGTAAAACTAAATGCATGCTCTTCAACCGATCACTGCCCGCACCTGCCCGCCCGTCCAGCATCACTACTCTGGACGGTTCTGACTTAGAATATGTGGATAACTACAAATACCTAGGTGTCTGGTTAGACTGTAAACTCTCCTTTCAGACTCACATTAAACATCTCCAATCCAAAATTAAATCTAGAATCGGCTTCCTATTTCGCAACAAAGCATCCTTCACTCATGCTGCCAAACATACCCTCGTAAAACTGACCATCCTAACGATGCTCGACTTCGGCGATGTCATTAATAAAATAGCCTCCAACACGCTACTCAACCAATTGGATGCAGTCTATCACAGTGCCATCCGTTTTGTCACCAAAGCCCCATATTCTACCCACCACAGCGACCTGTACGCTCTCGTTGGCTGGCCCTCGCTTCATACTCGTCGCCAAACCCACTGGCTCCAGGTTATCTACAAGTCTCTGCTATGTAAAGCACCGCCTTATCTCAGCTCACTGGTCACCATAGCAGCACCCACTCGTAGCACGTGCTCCAGCAGGTATATATCACTGGTCACCCTCAAAGCCAATTCATCCTTTGGCCGCCTTTCCTTCCAGTTCTCTGCTGCCAATGACTGGAACGAACTGCAAAAATCACTGAAGCTGGAGACTCATATCTCCCTCACTAGCTTTAAGCACCAGCTGTCAGAGCAGCTCACAGATCACTGCACCTATACATAGCCAATCTGTAAACAGCCCATCCAACTACCTCATCCCCATATTGTATTTATTTATTTATCTTGCTCCTTTGCACCCCAGTATCTCTACTTGCACATTCATCTTCTGCACATCTACTATTCCAGTGTTTAATTGCTATATTGTAATTACTTTGCCACCATGGCCTATTTATTGCCTTAACTCCCTTATCTTACCTCATTTGTACTCACTGTATATAGACTTTTTGTTTTATTTTTTTCTACTGTATTACTGACTGTATGTTTGTTTTTCCATGTGTAACTCGGTGTTGCTGTATATGTCAAACTGCTATGCTTTATCTTGGCCAGGTCGCAGTTGCAAATGAGAACTTGTTCTCAACTAGCCTACCTGGTTAAATAAAGGTTAAATAAAAATAAAATACAAAATAATTATATTTACATACTGTACTGTATATTCAGCACTCATACATTCAACACAAGCACCAATGGTAATGAGGTAATCTTCATCTCTGCCACTGGCAGATAGAGATACAGTACACTATTGAATAACACAGAGAGCTATACAGTATGTATACAGAGACAGACAGAGACAGACACATATGAAGACACAGAGAAACACACACATAGACATATGCATGAATGGCAGACACAGACAGATAGTTAGGCAACCAGACAGACAGACAGACAGCCAAACAGCCAGCAAGCCAGGCAGCTACATAGCCAGCCAGCCACAGAGCCCGCCAGTTACATAACCAGCCAGTCAGCTACATAACCAGACAGCCACACAGTCAGACAGCCAGCCAGCCAGCCAATCAGCCAGCCACAAAGCCAGCCAGCCAGCCGGCCACATAGCCAGCCAGCCACATAGCCAGTCAGCCACATAACTAGCCAGCCAGCTAGCCAGACACGGACAGACAGCTATCAGACTTACCATTGGCACAGCCTTTGAGACGAGCCCCTCTGACCGGTGCCCTCTGTAGGTCAGCCTTGACCCGAGCCTTCAGTCCCCCTGTCTCCTTCTGCATGGAGCTGAGAGCATCGCTCACAGTGTTCACCACCTTCACCATGTTGATTTGGCTCTCAGACAGTAGCTGCAATACACACAGTATTAACCATTAGTTAACCACAACTTGTGTACTTGTTTAAGTGATGTTGTGCAGTTTGTTGCTAACGTTACTTTGCTACCTTGCTACCTGCCACTTTGCTACCTGCTACGGTTTTTACTTTTTAATTACCGTTTTATATTTACATTTTTTACCTCAATAACTTTTTTCATTCAGTTTTTTCACCCCGGACGCTTTATCTGGACATGGTTCAACAGGACCTCCACCAGCTGAAGCTGTAGTAACATTAACATTATGCCTTCTAATTGCAGTCGCTGTACTCATAATATACAAGAGAACAATTGCCTTATGGTGAGGATAGCTGTGCTGCAAGCCCAGCTTCAGACGCAATCGTTAGGCAAGGGTAATTGAAGTGTATGAAAGGATGAAACAGCGTCTGTGCCACCAATAAGTACAAATAGTAGTATGAATCCCCTCGCACAGTCCAAACAGCCGGACTATTTTCTCATGGCTTCTGGAAGGAAATGCTGTAGGAGTCCTCAACCGGTGTCGCTTATTCAGCCAACAGAAACTTTCAACCGGTTCTCCCCATTAAGCAACGAGTCGAAGTCAGAGGCCGAGCCTTCTCTGGTCTCGCCTCCACCTGTTACTGGGTCTGAGACGCCGAAGCCTCCCACCATTAGCTCTGACAAATTGAAAACACTAGTCATTGGTGAATCCATTACCCACAATATTAGACTTAAAAAGAATAATCCAGTGATCATACACTGTTTACCAGGGGGCAGGGCTACATACGTAAAGGCTAATCTGAAGATGGTGCTGGCTAAGGCTAAAACTAGCGAGTATAGAGAGTATAGGGATATTGTTATCCACGTCGGCACCAACAATGTTAGGATGAAACAGTCAGAGGTCACCAAGCGCAACATAGGTTCAGCATGTAAATCAGCTAGAAAGATGTGTCGGCATCGAGTAATTGTCTCTGGCCCCCTCCCAGTTAGGGGGAGTGATGAGCTCTACAGCAGTCTCGCAACTCAATCCCTGGTTGAAAACTGTTTTCTGCCCCTCCCAAAAGATAGAATTTGTAGATAATTGGCCCTCTTTCTGGGACTCACCCACAAACAGGACCAAGCCTGGCCTGCTGTGGAGTGACGGACTCCATCCTAGCTGGAGGGGTGCTCTCATCTTATCTATGAACATAGACAGGGCTCTAACTCCTCTAGCTCCACAATGAGATAGGGTGCAGGCCAGGCAGCAGGCTGTTAGCCAACCTGCCAGCTTAGTGGAGTCTGCCACTAGCACAGTCAGTGTAGTCAGCTCAGCTATCCCCATTGAGACTGTGTCTGTGCCTCGACCTAGGTTGGGCAAAAATAAACATGGCGGTGTTTGCCTTAGCAATCTCACTGGAATAAAAACCTCCTCCATTCCTGTAATTATTGAAAGAGATTGTGATATATCACATCTCAAAATAGGGCTGCTTAATGTTAAATCCCTAACTTCCAAGGCAGTTATAGTCAATGAACTAATCACTGATCATAATCTTGATGTGATTGGCCTGACTGAAACATGGTTTAAGCCTGATGAATTGACTGTGTTAAATGAGGCCTCTCCTCCTGGTTACACTAGCGACCATATCCCCTGTGTATTCCGCAAAGGCGGAGGTGTTGCTAACATTTACGATAGCAAATTTGTAAATGACTGCGTTTTCGTCTTTTGAGCTTCTGATCATGAAATCTATGCAGACTACTCAATCACTTTTTATAGCTATTGTTTACAGGCCTCCTGGGCCGTATACAGCGTTCCTCACTGAGTTCCCTGAATTCCTATCGGACCTTGTAGTCATGGCAGATAATATTCACAATTTTGGTTAACTTTAATATTCACATGGAAAAGTCCACAGACCCACTCCAAAAGTCCTTCGGAGCCATCATTGACTCAGTGGGTTTTGTTACAATATGTCTCCGGACCTACTCACTGCCACAGTCATACTCTGGACCTAGATTTGGCCCATGGAATAAATATTGTGGATCTTAATGTTTTTCCTCATAATCCGGGACTATTTGGTATTCTATTAGGATCCCCATTAGCTGTTGCAAAAGCAGCAGCTAATCTTCCTGGGGTCCACACAAAACATGAAACATAATACAGAATGACATAATACAGAACATCATTAGACAAGAACAGCTCAAGGTCAGAACTACATACATTTTTTAAAAGGTACACGTAGCCTACATATTAATACATTCACACAAACTATCTAGGTCAAATAGGGGAGAGGCGTTGTGCCGTGAGGTGTTGCTTTATCTGTTTTTTGAAACCAGGATTGCTGTTTATTTGAGCAATATGAGATGGAAGGAAGTTCCGTGTAATAAGAGCTCTATATAATACTGTATGTTTTCTTGCATTTGTTCTGGATTTGGGGACTATGAAAAGACCCCTGGTGGCATGTCTGGTGGGATAAATTTGTGTGTAAGTTTACTTTGCAAACAATTTGGGATTTTCAACACATTAATGTTTCTTATAAAAAGAAGAAGTGATGCAGTCAGTCTCTCCTCAACTCTTAGCCAATAGAGACTGGCATGCAATAGTATTTATATCAGCCCTCCGATTATAATTAAGAGACAATCGTACCGCTCTGTTCTGGGCTAGCTGCAACGACTAGGTCTTTGCTTGCCGCACTGGACCACACGACTGGACAATAATTAAGATTAGACAAAACTAGAGCCTGCAAAACTTGCTTTTTGGAGTGTGGTGTCAAAAAATCAGAGAATCTCTTTATTACGGCTAGACCTCTCCCCATCTTTGCAACCATTGAAACTATATGTTTGACCATGACGGTTTACAATCTAAGGTAATGCCAAGTAATTTAGTCTCCTCAACTTGTTCAACAGCCATACCATTCATTACCAGATTCAGCTGAGATCTAGCACTTAAGGAATGATTTGTACCAAATACAATGCGTTTAGTTTTAGAATTGTTCAGGACCAGTTTATTACTGGCCACCCATTCCAAAACAGACTGCAACTCTTTGCAGTGACTTCCTTAGCTGTAGTTGCTGATGCGTATATGGTTGAATCATCATCATACATGGACACACATGCTTTGTTTAACGCCAGTGGCAGGTCATTGATAAAAATAGAAAAGAGTAGAGGGCCGAAAGAGCTGACCCGCGGTACACCACACTTTACATGTTTGACATTAGAGACACTTCCATTAACTTTTTAGAGATAGGGGGCAGCATTTTCACTTTGGATGAATAGCGTGCCCAGAGTGAACTGCCTCCTTACTCTGTCCCAGATGCTAATATATGCATATTATTATTACTATTGGATAGAAAACACTCTGACGTTTCTAAAACTGTTTGAATGATGTCTGTGAGTATAACAGAACTCATATGGCAGGCAAACACCTAAGAAAAAATCCAAACAGGAAGCGGGAATTCTGTGGCTGATGGATTTTCAACCAATATCCAATTGATTTCACAGCGAGATATGGATGAGTTTGCACTTCCTACGTCTTCCACTAGATGTCAACAGTCTGTAGAACCTTGTCTGATGCCTCTACTGTGAGGGGGGGCGAATGAGAGGGGAATTAGTCAGGTCTGCCATGACCTGACCATGCTCTAACCATGCCCGTTCACATGAGAGGGAGCTCTGTTCCATCGCTCATCTGAAGTCAATGTAATTCTCCGGTTGGAACGTTATTCAAGATTTATGTTAAAAACATTCTAAAGATTGGTTGAATACATCGTTTGACATGTTTCTACTGACTGTTACGGAACTTTTGGACATTTCATCAGCTTTTAGTGAACGCGCTTCCTGACGTTGGATTTGTTTACCAAACACGCTAACAAAAATAGCTAGTCCTGGGAGTGCATTCCGACGAAGATCAGCAAAGGTAAGTGAAGATTTATAATGTTTTTTATGAGCACAATTTGGCGGGTAACTGTATGGCTTGCTTTTGTGGCTGAATGCTGTTTTCAGATTATTGAATATTGTGTTTTGCCGTAAAGAATTTTTGAAATCTGACACAGCGGTTGCATTAAGAACAAGTGCATCTTTAATTCTATGTAAAACATGTATCTTTCATCAAAGTTTATGATGAGTATTTATGTGATTTGACGTCGCTCTCTGCAATTTCTCCAGATATTTTGGAGGAATTTCTGAACATGGCGCCAATGTAAACTGAGGTTTTTGTATATAAATATTAACTTTATCGAACAAAACATACATGTATTGTGTAACATGAAGTCCTATGAGTGTCATCTGATGAAGATCATCAAAGGTTAGTGATTCATTTTATCTCTATTTCTGCTTTTTGTGACTCCTATCTTTGGCTGGTAAAATGACTGTGTTTGTCTGTGATTTTGCGGTGACCTAACATAATCGTTTGTGTTGCTTTTGCTGAAAATAATATTTGAAAACGGACACTTTGGTGGGATTAACAACAAGATTACTTTTAAAATGGTATAAGATACATGTATGTTTGAGGAATTTTAATTATGAGATGTCTGTTGTTTGAATTTGGCGCCCTGCACTTTCACTGGCTGTTGTCATATCGATTCCGTTAACGGGATTGCAGCCATAAGAAGTTTTAAGAGCAGTCTCTGGAGAGAACCAAGGGCTATATCTGTTCCTGGTTCTAAATTTCTTGAATTTCTTGCTTATTTAAGATGGTTAGGAAGGCATTTAAAAAAAAATACCTGGCATCCTCTACTGACGGGATGAGGTCAATATCCTTCCAGGATACCCGGGCAAGGTCGATTAGAAAGGCCTGCTCGCTGAAGTGTTTCAGAGAGCGTTTGACAGTGATGAGTGGAGGTCGTTTGACCGCTGACCCATTACGGATGCAGGCAATGAGACAGTGATCGCTGAGATCTTGGTTGGAAACAGCAGAGGTGTATTTGGAGGGCAAGTTGGTTAGGATGATATCTAGCAGGGTGCCTGTGTTTACGGCTTTGGAGTGGTACCTGGTAGGTTCATTGATAATTTGTGTGAGATTGAGGGCATCAAGCTTAGATTGTAGGATGGCCGGGGTGTTAAGCATGTCCCAGTTTAGGTCACCTAGCAGCACGAGCTCTGAAAACAGATAGGGGGCAATCAGTTCACATATGGTGTCCAGAGCACAGCTGGGGGCAGAGGGTGGTCTATAGCAGGCATGTTTTAGAGAGGTGGATTTTTAAAAGTAGAAGTTCAAATTGTTTGGGTACAGACCTGGATAGTAGAACAGAACTCTGCAGGCTATCTCTGCAGTAGATTGCATCACCACCTTTGGCCGTTCTATCTTGTCTGAAAATGTTGTAGTCAGGGATGGAGATTTCAGAGATTTTGGTGGTCTTCCTAAGCCAGGATTCAGACACGGCTAGGACATCCGGGTTGGCAGAGTGTGCTAAAGCAGTGAATTAAACAAACTTAGGGAGGAGGCTTCTAATGTTAACATGCATGAAACCAAGGCTATTACGGTTACAGATGTCATCAAAAGAGAGTGCCTGGGGAATAGGAGTGGAGCTAGACACTGCAGGGCCTGGATTCACCTCTACATCGCCAGAGGAACAGAGGAGGAGTAGGATAAGGGTACGGCTAAAAGCTATGAGAATTGGTCATCTAGGACGTCCGGAACAGTGAGTAAAAGAAGCAGGTTTCTGGGGGCGATAAAATAGCTTCAAGTTATAATGTACAGACAAAGGTATGGTAGGATGTGAATACAGTGGAGGTAAACCTAGGCATTGAGTGATGATGAGAGAGATATTGTCTCTAGAAACATAATTTAAACCAGGTGATGTCATCCTATGTGTGGGTGGTGGAACTGAAAGGTTGGATAAGGTATAATGACCAGGGCTAGAGGCGCTACAGTGAAATAAGCCAATAAACACTAACCAGAACAGCAATGGACAAGGCATATTGACATTAAGGAGAGGCATGCTTAGCCGAGTGATCATAAGGGTCCAGTGAGTAGTGAGGTTGGTTGTGGTCACGGCGATTCAGACAGCTAGCCGGGCCATGGGTAGCAAACTGGCAGAAGATGGAGGTCTGTTTTTAGCCACCTCGTGCGTTTCAGTCGGTATATTATTGGTGTTCCGTGTGGTAGAGGGGACCAATCCAATTGGCAAAATAGTTATAGTTATAGTGGCCCAAGAAAATTGTCCGATAGCAGCTGATAAGACAGCTAACGATTAGCGGGCCGCAGATGGGCGTTCAGGTAACGTCGCAACGGAGGGGCCAGTTGGATAACTCCCTCGGGCAGATAACGTCGGTAGTCCAGTCGTGAAGGCCCGGTGGGGCTCTGCATCGGCAGTAAAACGGGTCCGGATAGGTGATTGTAGCCCAGGAGTGGCTGATGGAACTCTTCAGCTGGCTAGCTCCGGAATAATTAATGTTTGCTCCGGAACCGACGTTAGCCAATAGTCACTCGGATAGCAGCTAGCTAGCTGCAAGATCCAGGTGTAAATGTCCACAGATTGCGGTAGAACTCCGGGGATATGGAGAGAAAATAGGTCCGGTATGCTCTGGTCTGAGTCGCGTTGTACAAAACTGCCGATAGCTTTTCGAGCTAAAGGATAGCTGATGACCGCCAACCGTGGTTAGCTGAATACTAACGTTAGCCAGTGGCTAACTTCTGGCTAACTTCTGGCTAGCTTCTGTTGTGGATTTCAGATTTGAGGTGAATAATACTTTTTTTTTTAATTGGTGAGGTGGGTTGCAGGAGTGTTTTGAAGTTGAGTTTTTAGAAAAAAAAATATAAAAAAGATATGCGAAGAAAATATGTAAATATATATACAGGACACGACAAGACGAGGACAACGGACGTCTGACTGCTATGCCATCTTGGAATCAATATACAGTATATATCAATATCAAGATAGATAGCTCTGAATCCACAATATGGCAGAGGTTGAAAAGCCTCAGCACTTAAGTACTTTCAACAACTGGTTAAGGTCAGTAATATCAAAAGCTGCACTGAAATCTAACAGTACAGCTCCAACAATCTTCTTGTTATCAATTTCTTTCAACCAATCATCAGTCATTTGTGTCAGTGCAGTACATGTTGAGTGCCCTTCTCTATAAGCATGCTGAAAGTCTGTTGTTAATTTGTTTATAGAGAAATAGTGTCACGCTGGCATAAAGGGTCGGGAGACAGGCGCAGGAATGCGTAATAGGGGTTTTCATTACACCCAAATTATGCTGTGCCGTGTACAGGCACGGGGACGAAGACCAAATAAACACTATACAAAACACAGGGTAGAAACCCAAACAAAAGAGCGAGGAGTACCTCAAATAAATAACACAAGCGCACAATGATTATCACACTGGACGAGACCCATAATCATCTGCGCAATCCACAATGGCACGAAAGCCAAAACACACAGCACAGGTACTCACACGACCAACAGACATAGTAACAATAATCGACAGGACAATGGTAAACCAAGGACACTTATAAAATTACTAATCACTGGGAATAGGGGCCAGGTGTGAGTAATGAAAGTTCCGGAGGGATCCTTGACAAATAGAATTGTATTTGGTCAAACACTATTTTTTCCAACAGTTTGCTAAGAGCTGGCAGCAAGCTTATAGGTCTGCTGTTAGAACCAGTAAGGGCCGATTTACCACTCTTGGGTAGCGGAATTACTTTGGCTTCCCTCCAGACCTGAGGACAAAGACTTTCCTCTAGGCTCAGATTAGAAATATGACAGATAGGAGTGGCTATAGAGTCAGCCACCATCCTCAGTAGAGTTACATCTAAGATGTCAATGCCAGGGGGTTTGTCATTATTGATCGTTAACAATAATTTTCCCACCTCTCCCACACTAACTTTACAAAATTCAAACTTGCACTGCTTTTCTTTCATTATTAGTTGTTTTATGCATGAATATAATTGCTCACTGTTTGCCGTGGGCATTTCCTGCCTAATTTTGCCCACTTTGCCAATGAAATAATCATTAAAATAATTGCCAACATCAAATGGTTTTGTGATGAATAAGCCATCTGATTCGATGAAAGATGGAGTTGAATTAGTCTTTCTGCCCATAATTTAATTTAAAGAACTCCAAAGTTTTTTTCCATCATTCTTTATATCATTGATCTTGGCTTCATAATAAAGTTTCTTCTACTTTCTGTTGAGTTTAGTCACATAATTTCTCAATTTGCAGTAAGTAAGCCAGTCAGATGTACAGCCAGACTTATTAGCCACTCCTTTTGCCCCCTCTCTTTCATCCATACCGTTTTTCAAAATCCTCATCAATCCATGGATCTTTAACTGTACTGACATTCAGTTTCTTAACAGGTGCATGTCTATCAATAATTGGAAGAAGCAATTGCATAAATTCATCAAGTGCAGCGTCTGGATGCTACTCATTAATCACATCAGACCAACAAATATCTTTAACATCATCCACATAAGAGTCAAAACAAAATATTTTGTATGATCTCTTATATACTATTTTAGGCCCTGCTGTTGGAACTTCGGCTTTCCTGGATTTAGCCACTATATCGTGATCACTGCATCCAATGGGTACGGATATAGCTTTAGAACAAAGTTCTACAGCATTAGTAAAAATGTGATCAATACATGTGGATGATCTTGTTCCTGTAGTGTTTGTAAACACCCTGGTAGGTTGATTAATAACCTGAACCAGATTTCAGACACTGGTTACAGTCAGAAGCTTCCTCTTGAGCGGACAGCTTGATGAAAACCAGTCAATATTCAGGTCCCCAAGAAAGTAGACATCTCTGTCACATCACATACACAATCAGGCATTTCACACATATTATTTAGATACTGACTATTAGCACTTGGTGGCCTATAGATACACTCAAAAGAAAAGGCTTTAGATGTGCCAAGTGAACCTGCAACCACAACACTTCAATAACACTTGACATAAGATCTTCTCAAGGATATGGCTGTATGTCTGGCTAGTTGCAATGCCAAATAGCTCCTCTGGAACAATTTGGCAGGAACACTGGAAAGATACAAGCAGTCCCAGCAACTTATGCCAACTGTGTCGCGGGATCCAACATAAGAAGGTCGGTAGCTACCAAGAACTTTCCAATATACTTTTAAACAACAAACTTTCTAAACACAAAAAAAAACGAGCTCGTCCTCGTTCCGAGTACAACAGGAAGTGATGATGTCGTGTGATGGATTGGGGGATACAGAAATAGATACAGAAAGAAACACATGAAGGTGCTTTTGGAGCACCTTATGTTTGCAATCGCAACAAATAATCTGCTCAGACCCCAACCAAGGATCATCAAAAGCTGTGCTATAAATTCTCGGACAACCAAAGATTCCTAGATGCCCTTCCAGACTCCCTCCACCTACCCAAGGACGTCAGAGTACAAACCTAACTGAGGAACTCAATTTAACCTTGCATAATACCCTAGATGCAGTCGCACCCCTTAAAACAAAAACATTTGTCATAAGAAACTAGCTCCCTGGTATACAAATACCCGAGCCCTGAAGCAAGCTTCCAGAAAATTGGAACGTTAATGGCGTTACACCAAACTGGAAGTCTTCCGACTAGCTTGGAAAGACAGTAACATGCAGTATCAAAGAGCCCTCACTGCTGCTCGATCATCCTATTTTTCCAATTTAATTGAGGAGATTAATTGGAAAGCAAATTATGGACTCCGCTTTAAATCTGCGTATTTCTCCAAAGCTCAGTTGTCCTGTGTCTGCACAACACTGTCAGGACCTAGGATCAAGGAAGACACTCAAGTGTTTTAACTTCTTTATGATAGGGGGCAGCATTTTTACTTTTGGATGAATTTCATGCACATAGGGAAGTGCCTCCTACTCTGTCCCAGATGCTAGTATATGCATATTATTATTACTATTGGATAGAAAACAATCTGAAGTTTCTAAAACTGTTTGAATGATGTCTGTGAGTATAACAGAACTCATATGGCAGGCAAAAACCTGAGAAAAAATCAAAACAGGAAGTGAAAATTCTGAGAGTGGGCGTTGTGAAAGTCATCGCCTATTCAAATCCCTGTAATTTATGGATCTGTTTGCACTTCATACGCCTTCCACTAGATGTCAACAGTCAGTAGAATGTGGAATGAAGCTTATGCTGTGTTGTGGGACCGGATGGGAGGGGAATGAGTCAGTGGTCTGGCAGTTGGCCAGTTCCTGGTCACGCGCTTTCCTCATCGTGTCGTCTTGCGTTCCATTACTTATAGAGACTGAAAAGAATTCTCCGGTTGGAACGGTATTGGATATAAATGATAACAACATCCTGAAGATTGATTCTCTACTAAGTTTGACCAGTTTATTCGACTTGTAATATAACTATTTTAAGRTTTCGTCCGACGTTTGCCTGCATCTCCGCGAGTGTTTGGACACGTGTACTACACATGCTAACAAAATTAGCTAATTGGACATAAGTAATGGACATTATCGAACAAAACAACAATTTATTGTGGAACTAGGATTCCTGGCACTGCATTCTGATGAAGATAATCAAAGGTAAGGGAATATTTATGATGTAATTTCGTATTTCTGTTGACTCCAACATGGCGGCTAATTTGGCTATTGTTCTGAGCTCCGTCTCAGATTATTGCATGGTGTGCTTTTTCGTAAAGTTTTTAAAAAATCTGACACCGCAGTTGCATTAAGAAGAAGAGTATCTTTAATTATATGTAAAACATGTATCTTTCATCAAAGTTTATAATGAGTATTTCTGTTATTTGACGTGGCTCTGTAATTACTCCGGATATTTTGGAGGCATTTCTGAACATGGCGCCAATGTAAACCGAGATTTGTGGATATAAATATGCACATTATYGAACAAARCAWAAATGTATTGTGTAACATGATGTCMTATGAGTGTCATCTGATGAAGATGTTCAAAGGTTAGTGATWMATTTKATCTCTATTTCTGGTTTTTGTKARWRCTATCTTTTGCTGGGAAAATGGCTGTGTTTTTCTGTGGCTATGTACTGAGCTAACATAATTGTTTGGTGTGCTTTCCCCGTAAATCCTTTTTGAAATCAGACATGTTGGCTGGATTCACAACATGTGTAGCTTTAATTTGGTGTCTTTCATGTGTGATTTCATGAAAGAATGATTTTTATAGTAATATATTTGAATTTGGCGCGCTCCATTTTTTTCTGGATTTTGGACAAGTGGGACGCTACCGTCCCACATATATCCTAGAGAAGTTAATACAATATATCTTGACACATTGATGAAAATAGTCATGGCCTCTAAACCTTCAAGCTGCATACTGGACCCTATTCAAACTAAACTACTGAAAGAGCTGCTTACTGTGCTTGGCCCTCCTATGTTGAACATAATTAACGGCTCCCTATCCACCAGATGTGTACCAAACTCACTAAAAGAGGCAGTAATAAAGCCTCTCTTGAAAAAGCCAAACCTTGACTCAGAAAATCTAAAAAAACTGCCAACCTATATCGAATCTCCCATTCCTCTCAAAAATGTTAGAAAAAGATGTTGCGCGGCAACTCACTGCCTTCCTGAAGAGAAACAATGCATATGAAATGCTTTAGTCTGGTTTAAGACACCATCATAGCACTGAGACTGCACTCGTGAAGTTGGTAAATTACCTTTTAAAGGCATCAGATCGAGGCTCTGCATCTGTCCTCGTGCTATTAGACCTTAGTGCTGCTTTTGATACCATCGATCACCACATTCTTTTGGAGAGATTGGAAACCGAAATTGGTCTGCATGGACAAGTTCTGGCCTGGTTTAGATCGTATCTGTCAGAACGATATCAGTTTGTCTCTGTGGATGGTTTGTCCTCTGACAAATCAACTGTAAACTTCAATGTTCCTAAAGGTTCCGTTCTAGGACCACTATTGTTTTAACTATATATTTTACCTATTGGTAATGTCATTCGGAAACATAATGTTAACTTTCACTACTATGCGGACGATACATATCTGTACATTTCGATGAAACATGGTGAAGCACCAAAATTGCCGTTCCTGGAAGCCTTTCTTTCAGACATAAGGAAGTGGATGGCGGCAAATGTTTTACTTTTAAACTTGGCCAAAACAGAGATGCTAGTTCTAGGTCCCAAGAAACAAAGAGATCTTCTGTTGGATCTGACAATTAATCTCAATGGTTGTACAGTCGTCTCAAATAAAGCTGAAGGACCTTGGCGTTACTCTGGACCCTGATCTCTCTTTTGATAAACATATCAATACTGTTTCAAGGACAGCTTTTTTCCATCTATGTAACATTGCAAAAATCAGAAACCTTTTGTACAAAAATGATGCAGAAAAATGTATCCATGCTTTTGTCACTTCAAGATTAGACTACTGCAATGCTCTACTTTCCGGCTACCCGGATAAACCACTAAATAACCTTCAGTTAGTGCTAAACACGGCTGCTAGAATCTTGACAATAACCAAAAAATGTGATCATATAACTCCAGTGCTAGCCTCTCTACACTGGCTTCCTTGTTAATAGGGGGCGCAATTTCGTTTTTTGGCTAAATGGCGTACCCATTTGAAACTGCATATTTCTCAGCCGCCGAAACTAGAATATGCATATAATTATCAGATTAGGATAGAAAACACTCTAAAGTTTCCAAAACTGTCTTAATATTGTCTGTGAGTGAAACAAAACTTTTATTGCAAGCGAAAACCGGAGGAAAATCTAAACCGAAGTGTATTTGTGTTGCAATCTCACAGTTCTGAGAACTGCCTAACGAGCATTTAAAGGGGTATCAACCAGATCTCTTTTTTCTATGGCTTCCCTAGGGTGTCAACAGTCATTAGACAAAGTTTCAGGCTTTTATTTTGAAAAATTTGCGTGAAGGGGCACATTGCGTAAGTGGATAGGTGGGGGCTCCCAGAGAGATTTGTGCGCAAGGAGAAAGCCAGCCATTGTTCCTCCCGTGATGAATGAATAAGCAACACTCTCGGTTGATATATTATCGAATAGATATTTGAAAAACAACCTTAGGATTCATGATAAAAAACGTTTGACATGTTTCTGTGGAATTTATGGATATTATTTGGCATTTTCGTATGCGTTTTGGCGAATGCTCTTAACGGTGGATTTTGGCGCATAAGGAACCAAACGAACGGGAGGTATTTGGATATAAAAGTAATATTTATCGAACATTTGTTGTGTAACTGGGAGTCTCGTGAGTGGAACCACCCGAAGATTATCAAAGGTAAGCGATTCATTTGATTGCTTTTAAAACTTTCGTGGCCAAGCCAAGCAAGCTAATATAAGGCTACGCTAATGTAGCAAAGAATGCTACACTCACAAAAGCTTGGATTTCTTTCGCTGTAAAATATATTTTCAAAATCTGACACGATAGGTGGTTTAACAACAAGCTAAGATGTGCTTTTTTTATATTTCACTTGTGATTGCATGATTATAAATATTTGTAGGAATATTTTTTTGTCTGATACGTTTGGAATTTTCTCTCTTCCGTTCAGGACCTGAATGAGGCACACTTTTTTTCTTCATGACGCACAAACCAAATGGCGTTTTTTTGTATGATTATAAATATTTATAGGATGTTTTTGAATTTGGCGTGCCTGCAATTCAGCGGTTGTTTAAGAAAGTGATCCCGGATGCGGTATAGGTATTAAGTAGAGGTTAAGGCTTGGGCTGATTTCAAGGTTTTACTGCTAACCTACAAAGCATTACATGGGCTTGCTCCTACCTATCTTTCCGATTTGGTCCTGTCGTACATACGGTCACAAGACGCAGGCCTCCTTATTGTCCCTAGAATTTCTAAGCAAACAGCTGGAGGCAGGCCTTTCTCCTAAAGAGCTAAATTTTTATGGGATGGTCTGCCTATCCATGTGAGAGACGCAGACTCGGTCTCGACCTTTAAGTCTTTATTGAAGACTCATCTCTTCAATAGGTCCTTTGATTGAGTGAAGTCTGGCCCAGGGGTGTGAAGGTGAACGGAAAGGCACTGGAGCGACGAACCACCCTTGATGTCTCTGTTAGGCCGGTTCCCATCTCTCCACTCTGATTCTCTGCCTCTAACCCTATTATGGGGGGCTGAGTCACTGGCTTACTGGTGCTCTTCCATGCTGTCCCTAGAGGGGTGTGTCACTTGAGTGGGTTGAGTCACTGACGTGATCTTCCTGTCTGGGTTGGCGCCCCTCCCTTGGGTTGTGCTGTGGCGGAGATCTTTGTGGGCTATACTCGGCCTTGTCTCAGGATGGTAAGTTGGTGGTTGAAGATATCCCTCTAGTGGTGTGGGGGCTGTGCTTTGGCAAAGTGGGTGGGGTTATATCCTTCCTGTTTGGCCCTGTCCGGGGGTATCATCGGATGGGGCCACAGTGTCTCCTGACCCCTCCTGTCACAGCCTCCAGTATTTATGCTGCAGTAGTTTATGTGTCGGGGGGCTAGGGTCAGTTTGTTATATTTGGAGTACTTCTCCTGTCTTAACCCGGTGTCCTGTGTGAATTTAAGTATGCTCTCGCTAATTCTCTCATTCTCTCTTTCTTTCTTTCTCTCTCTCGGAGGACCTGAGCCCTATGACCATGCCTCAGGACTACCTGGCATGATAACTCCTTGCTGTCCACAGTCCACCTGGCCGTGCTGCTGCTCCAGTTTCAACTGTTTTGCCTGCGGCTATGGAACCCTGACCTGTTCCCCCGACGTGCTACCTGTCCCAGACCTGCTGTTTTCAACTCTCAAGAGACAGCAGGAGCAGTAGAGATACTCTTAATGATCGGCTATGAAAAGCCAACTGACATTTACTCCTGAGGTGCTGACTTGYTGCACCCTCGACAACTACTGTGATTATTATTATTTGACCATGCTGGTCATTTATGAACWTTTGAAYATCTTGGCCATGTTCTGTTATAATCTCCACCCGGCACAGCCAGAAGAGGACTGGCCACCCATCATAGCCTGGTTCCTCTCTAGGTTTTTTCCTAGGTTTTTTCCTTTCTAGGGAGTTTTTCCTAGCCACCGTGCTTCTACACATGCATTGCTTGCTGTTTGGGGTTTTAGGCTGGGTTTCTGTACAGCACTTTGAGATATCAGCTGATGTAAGAAGGGCTATATAAATACATTTGATTTGATTTGATTGAGGAGTATACCACCCCAGTCACCGGCTTCATATATAAGTGCATCGACAACGTCGTCCCCACAGTGACCGTACGTACATTTTCCAACCAGAAGCCATGGATTACAGGCAACATCCGCACCGACCTCAAGGCTAGATCTGCCACTTTTAAGCCTTGTGTGGTGTTCGGGTCTGCGGGACCCATTTTCAATGTTAACTTAAAGAAAAATTTAAAATAATTAAAACCTGAGACTCATTGGTCTTGGCTAATTTTCTGTGAATAACACGAAAAATAATACATTTTAATTAAGTGCACACTGTGCACCCCCTACACATTTATGGTGTTTGGGTCCACTGGACCCAAGGGTAACAAAAGTGTGGAAAAGTGTGTGTGTGTAGTTGAAAACAAGTAAATATGAAACAAAAAGGTTTGTTGTATGACTTCACTCCTCCCTAGGCCTACTGTTTCAACATAGCACCAAATACGTGTCTGTCTCTCTGCCTGTCTGCCTGTTTCCTGCTTTTCTCACACTCCTTACCCTTTGTAGTGTGTGAAACTACACAATGTCTTGCACAATGACCCTGCACAATGATATTACAATACAATATTTCGATATATTGTAAAAAATTCTGTATTTTCCCCCAGGCAGGTGCAAATTGGGGGAGGGACACAACAAATAAATAGCTTTTAATGCGTGGCTCCTTACCGGCAAAAATAATCTCTGCTCAGAGGGCCTTAGAAATAATGTTTGAGGAGAGAGAAGTTACTGTGGAAGGAGCGTCTTCCACTTTGGAAGATGAAGAATTTTCCGAACATGTCTCTGTCAATTCGGAGTCTGACAGTGAGTTGGAAGAAGAGGATGAGATTGACCCTCAGCCAGCCCCAGGACCAGCCAATCAGCAGTCACCTCATCAGCAGCCTGCAGGAGGAGAAATATGGATGTCAAAAATGTTTTTAATTGGTCTTCTTGCCCAAGGAATGAGCCACCCCGCATGGATCATGCAACCAGGGCCGACGCGAATGACGGTTACTCATGTGCAGGACATAAAGTATTATTTTGAACTGTTCATCGTAGACACGATACAGAAAATCATTCAGGACTGCACTAATTTGGAGGGAAGGCATGTTTTTGGAAAGAGATGGAAGGAGATGGACCAAACTTATTTACATGCATACTTTGGGCTTCTTATCCCTGCTGGTGTTTTCAGATCCAATGGGGAATCCACAAAACTTTTCCGTGCAACAATGTCTCTGGAAAACTTCCACATTATTTCCAGGATTATCCGCTTCAATAACCGAGACACCAGACCAGCTTGGCGTCAGAGAGAAAAGCTAGCTGCACTCAGGTCAGTGTAGAGAGACAACCTAGCTGCAATCAGGTCAGTGTAGAGAGACAAGCTAGCTGCACTCAGGTCAGTGTGGGACAAGTGGGTGGACCGCATTCCCCTGTTTTACAACCCTTATGTTAGCAGCTTATGTTATTTAGGGGTCGCTGCCCCTTCAGGCAGTACATACCGTCTAAACACGCAAAATATGGAATCAAGATCTGGGTCGCCTGTGATGCTGCTTCATCATATGCGTGGAACTTGCAAGCGGTATAAGGCACTGCATCTCAGTGCTTGAGGCGTCACTACAGACACCCTGGTTCGAATCCAGGCTGTATCACAACCGGCCGTGATTGGGAGTCTCATAGGGCGGCACACAATTGGCCCAGGATCATCCGGGTTTGGCCGGTGTAGGCCCTCAATGTAAATAATAATTTGTTCTTAACTGACTTGCCTAGTCAAATAAAGGTTAAATAAAAAATAAAATACGGGGAAGCCAGATGAGGGAGCACCTGAGAAGAACCAAGGGATGCAGGTTGTCCTGGATGTGACACAGGGACTCCGTGGCCACACATCACATGCAATAACTTTTTAACTTCGCAAAAGGTGGGACAGGAGCTCTTCAAGAGAAAGCTGACGATGGTAGAATAGTACGAAAAAACAAGCCAGATCTCCCACCTCAACTGTTGAATGCACAGGAACAGGCCTATCAATACCTCTAAGTTTGTGTTTATGGCCGACACGTCCCTAGTGTCCTACGTGCCAAAGAAAGGCAAAAATGTGGTACTCATGAGTACGCTGCATATGGATGGGAGAATATGTGCCAGAAATAATAATGGATTACAATGCCACAAAAGGAGGGGTGGACAAATTTAAACAAGCTGGTGACTGGCCACAGCTGCAAAAGAAGATCCCTACACTGGATACTTGTGATATTCTTCAACATCTAGGACATCTCGGCATACAACGCGTTTGTAATCTGGATGGCGTTGAACCCAGATTGGAACAGAGGGAAGCTCCAGAGGAGACGGCTCTTTCTCAAGGTCCTGGGCAAGGCACTGGTAAGACCTCAAATCCAGAGGATGCAACATATCCCAAGGGCCCCAGCTTCTGCAGCCATTGTGAGGAGGATTCAGGAGGAGGATGCTGGTGAGCAATCAGCCCGATCCACAGAAACAACAACTCCAATACCGGAATTAAGTGTGAGTGATGTTGTTGCATGTGTGTGTGTGTCTGACTCTCCTACCTTGGCCTGCTGTAACTACACTACTGGTCAAAAGTTTTAGAACACCTACTCATTCAAGGGTTTTTCTTTGTTTTTACTGTGTTCTACATTGTAGACATCAAAACTATGAAATAACACATATGGAATCATGTAGCAACCAAAAAAGTGTTAAACAAATCAAAATCTATTTAATATTTGAGATTATTCAAATAGCTACTCTTTGCCTTGATGACAGATTTGCACACTCTTGGCATTCTCTCAACCAGCTTTACCTGGAATGCTTTTCCAACAGTCTTGAAGGAGTTACCACATATGCTGAGCACTTGTTGGCTGCTTTTCCTTCACTCTGCATTCCAACTCATCCCAAACCATCTTGGCGGTTGGAACCAAAAATATCCAATTTGGACTCAAGACCAAAAGACACATTTCCACCGGTCTAATGTCCATTGCTCGTGTTTCTTGGCCCAAGCAACTCTCTTCTTCTTATCGGTGTCCTTTAGTAGTGGTTTCTTTGCAGCAATTCGACCATGAAGGCATGATTCACACAGTCTCCTCTGAAAGGTTGATGTTGAGATGTGTCTGTTACTTGAATTTCTGAAGCTGGTAACTCTAATGAACTTATCAGCAGAGGTAAGTCTGGGACTTCCATTCCTGTGGCAGTTCTCGTGAGAGCCAGTTTCATCATAGCGATTGATGTTTTTTGCAACAGCACTTGAAGAAACTTTCAAAGTTCTTGTAATGTTCCGTATTGACTGACCTTTATGTCTTAAAGTAATGATGAACTGTCATTTCTCTTTGCTTATTTTAGCTGTTCTTGCCGTAATAGGGACATGGTCTTTTATCAAATAGGGCTATCTTCTGTATACCACCCCTACCTTGTCACAACACAACTGATTGGCTCAAACTCATTAAGAAGGAAAGAAATTCCACAAATTAACTTTTAGGAAGGCACACCTGTTAATTGAAATGCATTCCAGTTGACAACCTCATGAAGCTGGTTGAGAGAATGCCAAGAGTGAAAAAAGCTAGGTGTAGGGTGGCTATTTGAATAATCTCATATATTAAATATATTTTCATTTGACTACCGGTCAACTTTTGACCGGTAGTGTATATATGTGAGTGAGTGAGATGTAAAATTACAGAACTAAGTGTTTTTATCATTCTAGATTTTAGCCGGTAGCAACAAGAAGAAGCGATGCGATGTGTGTGGACCCAGTAAGGACAGGAAGACACAGTACACATGCATCAAGTGCAAGAAATACATTTGCAACACACACACAGCAAAATTCTGTCCCTCATGTGGTGTGTAGACTGGCCTTAATTTGTGTTCAATGGGGCTCATTTATCATTTCCATAAAATATTGTATGTAAAATGTGTCCTGACGATTTGTTCAGTTTATATATTGATGAAATCTTGTTTAATTTATATTTTTGTCGTGAAGAGGGTATGACAAAACCTATCCCCCCTCAGGAGACTGAAAAGATTTGGCATGGGTCCTTAGATCCTCAAAATGTTCTACAGTTGCACAATCGAGAGCATGCATCACTGCCTGGTATGGCAACTGCTCGGCCTCTGACCGTAAGGCACTACAGAAGGTAGTGCGCACGGCGCAGTTCATCACCAGGGCCAAGCTTTCTGCCATCCAGGAACTCTATAACAGGCGTGTCAGAGGAAGGCCCTAAATATTGTCAACGACTCTATCCACCCTAGTCATAGACTGTTCTCCCTGCTACCGCACAGCAGAGGTACCGGAGAGCCAAGTCTAGGTCCAAGAGGCTTCTAAACAGCTTCTACCCCCAAGCCATAAGACCCCTGAACATCCAATCAAATAGCTACCCAAACAATTTGCATCCCCCCCCCTCATACGCTGCTGCTACCCTCTGTTATTATCTATGCATAGTCACTTTAATAATTCTACCTACATGTACATATTACCTCAATTACATTGACTAGTGCCCCTGCACATTGACTCTATACCTGTACCCCCTGTACATAGCCTCGCTATTGTTATTTTATTAATTATTTGTTACTTACATTTCTAACTTACTTTTAAGTATTTTCTTAAAACTGCATTGTTGGTTAAGGGCTTTTAAGTAAGCATTTCACTGTAAGGTGAACACCTGTTGTATTCGGCAAATATTAACCATGTATGCTGTCTATATTACTTGTAATTCATTTAAGTCAACATCTAAGTATTACGTATTAAGTATTTTTTACATACATTGTTATGGCTGTATTGTTTTAAAAACCCAATGACGTTATGGGTCCATCAGACCTGCGAACATTGAGTGAATAACAAAAACATGAACACCATACAAGGGTTAAGGAGCGGGACACTAATTCGGTCGACTCAGACGAACCATCAAAGAGGCAAAGCGTCAAAACAGGACTAAGAATGACTTCTACTAAACCGGCTCTGACGCTCGGATGTGGCAGGGCTTGAAAAATAAGACGGACTACAAAGGGAAACCCAGCTGTGAGCTGCCCAGTGACGAGAGCCTACCAGACGAGCTAAATGCATTTTATGCTCGCTTCGAGGCAAGCACCATTAACTCATGCATGAGAGCAGCAGCTGTTCCGGACAACTGTGTGATCACTCTCTCCATAGCAGATGTGACCAAGACCTTTAACTTCTTCGGGCTAGGAGGCAGTAATCGGAAGTTTGGATGAATGAGGTGTCCAAAGTAAACTGCCTGTTACTCAGGCCCAGAAGCTAGGATACGGTAGTATTGGATAGAAAACACTCTAAAGTTTCCAAAACTGTTAAAATAATGTCTGTGAGTATAACAGAACTCATATGGCAGGCAAAAGCCCGAGGACAATCCATCCAGAATTAATTTTTTCAGCTCACCACTAATTACAATGGCTGGGAATGGGAATATAAAAGGAAGACCTCCCAGATTGCAGTTCCTATGGCTTCCACTAGATGTCAAAAGTCTTTAGAAAGATTTCAGGCTTGTTTTTTGAAAAATTAGCTAGAATTTGTAGTTTTTCAAAGTGGCTCCCATTTTGGCTGAAGTGTTTGTTACGCGTTTCGGTGAGGGGGTGCACTTCGTTATTTATCTCCGGTAATGGTCTCCGGTATTCTCCGTCTGAAATGGTATTGTTTATTTACATATTAGGGTACCTTAGGATTAATTAGGAACGTTGTTTGATATGTTTGGAAGAAGTTTATTGGTAACTTACGGGATTCATTTGTATGCATTTTGAACGAGGGAAACCGGTGGATTACTGAGTCAATGAAACATACTTTTTTTGGGATATATCGAACAAAACGACCATTTGTTATGTAGCTGGGACATTTACATTTACATTTACATTTAAGTCATTTAGCTGACGCTCTTATCCAGAGCGACTTACAATTTGGAAAGTTCATACATATTCATCCTGGTCCCCCCGTGGGGAATGAACCCACAACCCTGGCGTTGCAAGCGCCATGCTCTACCAACTGAGCCACACGGGACCCTTGTGATTGCAACCAGATGAAGATCTTCAAAGGTAAGTGATTTATTTTATCGCTATTTCTGACTTTAGTGACGCCTCTGCTTGGTTGGAAATGTATATAATGCTTTTGTGTGCGGGGCTCTGTCCTCAGATAATCGCATGGTGTGCTTTCGCCCCTAAAGCCTTTTTGAAATCTGACAAAGTGGCTGGATTAACAAGAAGTTAAGCTTTTAACTGATGTGTAAAACTTGTATTTTCATGAATGTTTAATATGACGATTTTTGTAATTTGAATTTGCCACTCTGCAATTTCACCGGATGTTGACCAGGTGGGACGCTAGCGTCCCAATGTTCCGTAAGAAGATAACAGGTCAGCATTCACAAAGCCGCTGGGCCAGACCGATTATCAGGACGTGTATTCAAAGCATGCGCAGACCAACTGGCAAGTGTTTTCACTGACATTTTCAACCTCTACCTGACTGAGTCTGTAATACCTACATGTTTCAAACAGACCACCATAGTCCCTGTTGCCAGGAAAGCTAAGGTAACCTGACTAAACGATAACAGCCCAGTAGCACTCACGTCGGTGGCGATGAAGTGCTTTGAAAGGCTCATCATGGCTTACATCAGCACCATGCCGGTAACTTTAGACCCACTCCAATTCGCATACAACCCCAACAGATCCACAGATGATGCAATCTCAATCGGAATCCACACTGCCCCTTCCCACCTGGACAAAATGAACACCTATGTGAGAAGACTGTTCATTGGTAACAGCTCATTGTTCAACACCATAGTGCCCACAAATCTCATCAGTAAGCCTTGGGACAAAACACCTCTCTCTACATCTGGATCCTTGACTTCCTGATGGGCCACCCCAAGGTGGTAAGTGTAGGCAACAACACATCTGCCACGCTGATCCTCAACACTGGGGCCCCTCAGGGGTGCATGCTTAGTCCCCTGCTGTACTCCCAGTTCACCAACGACTGCGTGGCAAAGCACAACTCCAACACCATCATTAAGTTTGCTGACGACACAATAGTGGTAGGCCTGATCACCGACAACGATGAGACAGCCTATAGGGAGGAGGTCAGAGACCTGGCGGTGTGGTGGACAAAAAAGCTGATAATGGATTATAGGAAAAGAAGGGCAGAACAGGCCCCCATTAACATTGATGGAGCTGAAGTGGAGCGCGTTGAGAGTTTCAAGTTCCTTGGTGTCCACATCACCAACAAACTATCATGGTCCCAACACACCAAGACAGTTGTGAAGAGGGCACAACAACACCTTTTCCCCCTCAGTAGACTGAAAAGATTTGGCATGGGTCCCCAGATTCTCAAAAAGTTCTACAGCTGCACCATCGAGAGCATCCTGACCGGTTGCATCACTGCCTGTTATGGCAACAGCCCTCTGTAGTGCCTTACAAGCCTTTTGGTCTTAGACTTCTCGCTTCAGTACCGCTTGTTGTGCGGTAGCAGAGAGAATAGTCTATGACTTGGGTGACTGGAGTCTGACATTTTTTGGGGTCCTCCTCTAATACCGCCTAGTATATACAGTTGAAATCGGAAGTTTACACACACCTTAGTCAAAAACATTTAAACTCAGTTTGTCACAATTCCAGACATTTAATCCGAGTAAAAATTGCCTGTCTTACGTCAGTTAGGATCACCACTTTATTTTAAGAATGTGAAATGTCAGAATAATAGGAGAGAGAATGATTTATTGCAGCTTTCATTTCTTTCATCACATTCCCAATGGGTCAGACATTTACATACACTCAATTAGTATTTGTTAGCATTGCCTTTAAATTGTTTAACTTGGGTCAAATGTTTCAGGAAGCCTTCCACAAGCTTCCCACAATAAGTTGGGTGAATGTCGGCCCATTCCTCCTGACAGAGCTGGTGTAACTGAGTCAGGTTTTGTAGGTCTCCTTGCTCGCACACACTTTTTCAGTTCTGCACACACATCTTCTATAGGATTGAGGTCAGGGCTTTGTGATGGCCACTCCAATAACTTGACTTTGTTGTCCTTAAGCAATTTTGCCACAACTTTGGAAGTATGCTTGGGGTCATTGTCCATTTGGAAGACCCATTTGCGACCAAGCTTTAACTTCCTGACTGATGTCTTGAGTTGTTGCTTCAATATTTCCACAGAATGTTCCTTCCTCATGATGCCATCTATTTTGTGAAGTGCACCAGTCACTCTTGCCACAAAGCACCCCCACAACATGATGCTGCAACCCCTATGCTTCACGGATAGGATGGTGTTCTTCGGCTTGCAAGCCTCCCCCTTTTTCCTCCAAACATAACAATGGTCATTATGGCCAAACAGTTCTATTTTTGTTTCATCAGAACAGAGGACATTTCTCCAAAAACTACAATGTTTTTCCCCATGTGCTGTTGCAAACCGTAGTCCGGCTTTTTTATGGCAGTTTTGGAGCAGTGGCTTCTTCCTTGCTGAGCGGCCTTTCAGGTTATGTGTATGTAGGACTCGTTTTACTGTGGATATAGATACTTCTGTACCTGTTTCCTCCAGCATCTTCACAAGGTCCTTTGCTGTTGTTCTGGGATTGATTTGCACTTTCGCACCAAAGTACGTTCATCTCCAGGAGACAGAACGCGTCTCCTTCCTGAGCGGTATGACGGCTGCGTGGTCCCATGGTGTATATATTTGTGTACTATTGTTTGTACAGATGAACGTGGTACCTTCAGGCGTTTGGAAATTGCTCCCAAGGATGAACCAGACTTGTGGAGGTCTTCTGAGGTCTTGGCTGATTTCGTTTGATTTTCCCATGAAGTCAAGCAGAGGCAAATTAGTTTGAAGATAGGCCTTGAAATACATCCACAAGTACACCCACAATTGACTCAAATTATGTTAATTAGCCTATCAGAAGCTTCTAAAGACATTACATCATTTTCTGGAATTTTTCTAGCTGTTTAAAGGCACAGTCAACTTAGTGTATGTAAACTTCTGACCCACTGGAATACTGATACAGTGAATTATAAGTGAAACAATCTGTCCGTAAACAATCGTTGGAAAAATTACTTGTGTCATGCACAAAGTAGTTGTCCTAACCGACTTGCCAAAACTATAGTTTGTTAACTTCTTTGGGGTAGGGGGCAGTATTTTCAGGTCCGGATGAAAAGCGCTCCCAGAGTAAACTGCCTGCTACTCAGGCCCAGATCCTGGGATATCCATATTATTAGTAGATTTGGATAGAAAACACTCTGAAGTTTCTAAAACGGTTTGAATGATGTCTGTGAGTATAACAGAACTCATATGGCAGGCAAAAAAATGAGAAAAAATCCAACCAAGTAGTGGGAAATCTGAGGTTTGTAGGTTTTCAACTCTTTGCTTATCCAAGATACCGTGGAAATGGGGTCATGTTGCACTTCCTAAGGCTTCCACTAGATGTCAACAGTCTTTAGAACCTTGTTTGATGCTTCTACTGTGAAGTGGGGGCGAATGAGAGGAGATTGAGTAAGGTCTCTCCCAGAGTGCCACGAGCTGACCATGCGCTGACCATGCGCGTTCATGTGAGAGTTAGCTGTGTTCCATCGCATTTCTGAAGACAAAGGAATTCTCCGGTTGGAAAATTATTGAAGATTTATGTTAAAAACATCCTAAAGATTGATTCTATACATCGTTTGACATGTTTCTACGGACTGTAACGGAACTTTTTGGACTTTTCATCCGTACTTTCCGCTGGACTTGCACGCGCGTCCTGAGTTTAGATTGTGTACTGAACGCGCAAACAACAAGGAGGAATTTGGACATAAATGATGGACATTATCGAACAAAACAAACATTTATTGTGGAACTGGGATTCCTGGGAGTGCATTCTGATGAAGATCATCAAAGGTAAGTGAATATTTATAATGCTATTTCTGACTTCTCTGATATCTCTTTGGGTTGATTTGTCGTCTGAGCGCCGTACTCAGATTATTGCATGGTGTGCTTTTTCCGTAAAGTTTTTTTGAAATCTGACACAGCGGTTGCATTAAGGAGAAGTGGATCTAAAATTCAATGTGTAACACTTGTATTTTCATCAACATGTATGATGACTATTTCTGTAAATTGATGTGGCTCTCTGCAAAATCACCGGATGTTTTAGAACTACTGAACATAACGCGCCAATGTAAACTAAGATTTTGGGATATAAATATGAACTTTACCGAACAAAACATACATGTATTGTGTAACATGAAGTCCTATGAGTGTCATCTGATGAAGATCATCAAAGGTTAGTGATTCATTTTATCTATATTTCTGCTTTTTGTGACTCGTTTCTTTGGCTGGAAAAATAGCTGTGTTTTTCTGTGAATAGGCACTCACCTACCATAATCGTTTGGTTTGCTTTCGTCGTAAAGCCTATTTGAAATCGGACACTGTGGCTGGATTTACAACAAGTGTATCTTTAAAATGGTGTAAAATACATGTATGTTTGAGGAATTTTAATTATGGGATTTCTGTTGTTTTGAATTTGGCGCCCTGCAGTTTCACTGGCTGTTGACGAGGTGAGACGCTACCGTCCCACATACCCTAGAGAGGTTAACAGAAAATTTGTGGAGGGGTTGAAAAACGAGTTTTATTCCTCCAACCTAAGTGTATGTAAATTCTGACTTCAACTGCAGGTCCTGGATGTCAGGAAGCTTGGCCCCAGTGATGTACTGGGCCGTACGCCCTACCCTCTGACCGTAAGGCACTACAGAGGGTAGTGTGTACGACCCAGTACATCACTGATGCCAAGCTTCCTGACATCCAGGACCTATATACTAGGCGGTATTAGAGGAAGACCCCAACAATTTTCAAAGACTCCAGTCATCCAAGTCATAGACTGTTCTCTCTGCTACCGCACAGCAAGTGGTACCGGAGTACCAAGTCTAGGACCAAAAGGCTCCTTAACAGCTTCTACCCCCAAGCCATAAGACTGCTGAACAATTAATCAGATGGCCACCTGGACTATCTACATTGACTATTTACATTTACATTGTATATTGCCTTGTTTTTTTGTTGTGTTACTTTTGATTTGATTTCATGATTTTTTTAACTTTAGTTTATTTAGTAAATATTTTCTTAACCCTATTTCTTGAACTGCATTGTTGGTTAAGGGCTTGTAAGTAAGCATTTCATGGTAAGATCTACACCTGTTGTATTCTGCGCATGTGACAAATACAATTAGATTTCATTTGATTTGACAAACACCTCTGCCCCTGCAAAAAGCCGCAGATAAGTGGCTTAGACTCCTGTGATCTTTCCATTATGTCAGCTATAGCCAGGTGCGTTAACAGCATGAGAGTAGAGAAGCCCTACAGGCCTTCCACTGGCCTCAATAACCACAACACACACACACCGGGCACCGCTGCAATCACGTTACACCGGCACAGGGCCTCTACACACACCAAGGAGATGACCCATTTTACACTGAGGAGAGAGGGAACACCGGAAAATGGGGTTTTGTATGTGCTTTTGTACAGTGTGTGTGTGTGTGTGTGTGTGTGTGTGTGCGTGCGTGCGTGCGTGCGAGAGTGCATATTTTGAGTGAATGATTGGATGAGTCATCAGTGCCTTGATTTCATTGTTCTGTGTGTGATAGTAAAGAGGGAGAGAGAAGGGGGGAGTGAGAGAGAGAGAGAGAGAGAGAGAGGAAGAGAGAGAGAGAAGAGAGAGAGAGAGAGAGAGAGAGAGAGAGAGAGAGAGAGAGAGAGAGAGAGAGAGAGAGAGAGAGAGAGAGAGAGAGAGAGAGAGAGAGAGAGAGAGAGAGGAGAGAGAGAGAGAGAGACAGAGAGAGAGAGAAGGCTATATATTGTGAGGTAGAAGGGGGAGAGAGGGCGGGGGAGAGGGCGGGGGGAGAGGGAGGGCGGGAGAGAGTTGTCTTCAGCTTATCAGTAAACCCAGATTGACATATCAATTAGGATCACAATACAATTAGTTCCAACAACCTTCTAAAGCAGCTTCACAATGGGTTGAGAGACTACACTAACAGAGTGAGTATTGTTCTCTATGCAGAGATGATATGAGATCAGAAGTCAGTGATTGTTTGAGGTTGAACTGTATCGACACAAAGTGACAAACGCATCCTAACTCTGCGATGGTCCATATCCCTGTCCAATGTGATCCTTCCTCCTCCCTCAGGGGCATTTTGGGACAGTTCCTTTCTGTGTTGCGAGGTGTAACCATTCTACTAGGCCTCCCTGTGATGCATGCAGTCATGGCCATTACTAACAGTGGCACAAGCGGCTCTGTGTCACCATATATCTTCTCCCTTGCCACAGGCAGCCATTAGACCAGACACAGACAGTCAGACTGAAGTGTCAGGGAGGAACAGCGTCTGTACACGCATAAACCACAGAGCGGCCAGCCAGCACCAGCGGTAGCCTCGGCTCCGAGAGGAAATCAATCATGCAGGGCCGTGGCTCTGCTCTGCTACAACGGTGTGCCCGTCACTTAGCCCCCGCTGCACACTCCCCGCCACAATCTTGGTCTCGCTCTTTCTCTCGCTCTCTCTCTTTTTCCCTTTCTCCATCTCTACACTGTCTATGGTTTCTCTCCCTCCCCTCTCTCTTTCTTTCTCTCTCTCTCTACTCTCTTATTATTCTCTCTCCCTGTTCCTATCTTGTTCTCCAACCCCTCTATCTCCGCTACGAGGGGACAACAAGAACAGGCAGTGCAATGGGCCACTGGTCAGCCAATCAGGCCTTTGGACCCACGGGCCAATAGGGGACAGTATGAGTCCTGCATGGCTAGGAACAGATATGACTTTTGACAGGCTCAGACAGCAGAGGCATTATTTTTGACAAAAAATATTTTTGAGGGGCTAAAGAACATTTTGTCCTCTGCAGATTTAGTTTGCCCTTTATGTTTTTGGTATTTAATCAAGCAAATGGGGACCACAGTATATAAAGTAGCCTATGTCTACTGAAGCCCTGCCAATTAAATTCCCTTTTTAATTAAAATTGGTAACAAGGTTCCCGGGGCCAGACAGAAACAGCATTCTTCTATCTCCAGCAGTCAAGTCCTCAGATAGGGCTCTACCTGTGCAGAGCATATGCCCCTTTGCCCTTCCACTCTCCAAAATGCCATTTTTGGTGGTGGTATAATTTCACCAATGTTTTGAAAAACATTTTTATAAATGTTTTGTTATTGTTGTTCTTAACCCACCGCGAACCCACTGCTTGCAAGTTGTTGTTAAATTATCATCTACGTTCGGAAAGTATTCAGACCCCTTGACTCGTTTAACTCGTTTAAAATTGATTAAATTAAATGTTTTCCTCATCAATCTACACACAATACCTCATAATGACAAAGAGAAAAGAGGTTTTGAGAAATGTTTTGAAATTAATAAAAAATGTAAACATAAATACCCATAAATACCCATAATCCATAAGGATTCAGAACATTTGCTATGATTCGAAATTGAGCTCATTGAGCTCATCCTGTTTCCAAAGATTATCCTTGAGATGTTGCTACAACTTGATGGGAGTCAAGTTGATTGGACATGATTTGGAAAGGCACACACCTGTCTATATAAGGTCCCACAGTTGACAGTGCATGTCAGAGCAAAGACCAAGCAATGAGGTCGAAGGTATTTTCCGTAGAGCTCCGAGACAAGATTGTGTCGAGGCACAGATCTGGGGAAGGGTACCAAAACATTTCTGCAGCATTGAAGGTACCCAAGAACACAGCGGGCTCCATCATTCTTAAATGGAAAGAGTTAGAAACCACAAAGACTGTTCCTAGAGCTAGCCGCGCGGCCAAACGTAGCAATTGGGGGAGAAGGGCCTTGGTCAGGGAAGTGACCAAGAACCCGATGGCCACTCTGACAGAGCTCCAGAGTTCCTCTGTGGAGATGGGAGAACCTTCCAGAAGGACAACCATCTCTGCAGCACTCCGCCAATCAGGCCTTTATGGTTGAGTGGCCAGATGGAAGCCAATCCTCAGTGAAAGGCACATGACACCCGCTTGGGGTTTGCCAAAAGGCAACTAAAGGACTATCTGGTCTGATGAAACCAAGATTGAACTGTTTGGGCTGAATGCCAAGCGTCACGTCTGGAGGAAACTTTGCACCATCAAGCAATGTGGTGGCAGCATCATGCTGTGGGGATGTTTTTAACAGCAGAGACTGGGAGAATAGTCAGGATCGAAGGAAAGATGAACAGAGCAAAGTAAAGAGAGATCCTTGATGAAAACCTGCTTCAGAACACTTAGGACCTCAGACTGGGGCGAAGGTTCACCTTCCAACAGAACAACGACCCTAAGCACACAGCCAAGACAATGCAAGAATGGCTTCGGGACAAGTCTCTGAATGTTCTTGAGTGGCCCAGCCAGAGCCCGGACATGAACTTGATCGAACATCTCTGGAGAGACCTTACAATAGCTGTGCAGCAACGCTCCCCATCCGACCTTTCTTAATTTTTTACTATTTTCTACCTTGTAGAATAAAAGTGAAGACATCAAATCTATGAAATAATAACACATATGGAATCATGCAGTAACCAAAAAAGTGTTAAACAAATCAAAATATATTTTATATTTGAGATTATTCAAAGTAGCCACCCTTTGCCTTGATGACAGCTTTGCACACGCTTGGCATTCTCTCAACCAGCTTCACCTGGAATGCTTTCCCAAAAGTCTTGAAGAAGTTCCCACATATGCTGAGCACTTGTTAGCTGCTTTTTCTTAACTTTGATTGTGGAGGCCAGCTCATCTGATGCAGCACTCCATCACTCTCCTTCTTGGTCAAATAGCCTTTAAAAACGAAAAACAAAGTATAGTCCCATGAAGCACAAACCGCATGGGATGGCGTATCACTGCAGAATAAGGTGGTAGCCATGCTGGTTAAGTGTGCTTTGAATTCTAAATACATCACAGACAGTGTCACCAGCAAAGCACACCCACACCATCACATCTCCTCCTCCATGCTTCACGGTGGGAACCGCAGATGCGGAGATCATCCATTCACCTACTCTGCGTCTCACAAAGACACGGCGGTTGGAACCAAAAATCTCAAATTTGGACTCATCAGACCAATGGACAAATTTCCACCGGTCTAATGTCCATTGCTCGTGTTTCTTGGCCCAATATGGAAAAAGCATGTCCTTAAGTAGTGATTTATTTGCAGGAATTCTACCATGAGGGCCTGATTCACGCAGTCTCCTCTGAACAGTTGATGTTGAGATGTGTCTGTTACTTGAACTCTATAAAACATTTATTTGGCCTGCAATCTGAGGTGCAGTTAACTCTAATGAACTTATCCTCTGCAGCAGAGGTAACTCTGGGTCTTCCTTTCCTGTGGCGATCCTCATGAGAGCCAGTTCCATCATAGCGCTTGATGGTTTTTGCGACAGTCAGATTGACTGACCTTCATGTCTTAAAGTAATGATGGACTGTCGTTTCGCTTTGCTTATTTTAGCTGTTCTTGACATAATATGGATTTGGTCTTTTACCATATAGGTCTGTCTTCTGTATACCACCTCTACCTTGTCACAACACAACTGATTGGCTCAAATGCATTAAGAAGGAAAGAAATTCCACAAATGTACCTTTAACAAGGCACACTTTTTCATTTACTACATGATTCCATATATGTTATTATTTCATAGTTTTGATGTCTTCACTATTAGTCTACAATGTAGAAAATAGTACAAATAAAGAAAAACCCTCCAAACTTTTGACTGGTACTGTATGTAAATGTTACATTTCCATTTTTCTTTTTTATAATACATTATAAAAAATGTCTAAAAACCTGATTTTGCTTTGTCAGTATGGGGTATTGTGTGTAGATTGATGGGGGAAAAACATAGTTAATACATTTTTGAATAAGGATGTAAAATATGGAAAAAGTCAAGGGGTCTGAATACTTTGCGAATACACTGTATGCTTGTGAACCAAAAAGTTTAGCATCTTGATTGTTGACCAATGACCAGTCAGCAGCATTGGAAGCAGAGGTGGGTCAGCATATCCAGATTAGTGACCAGAAATCACTTTTTAATTTCCTCCAGTTTTGCCAGGCAAAAACATAGTAGGCCTACGTTTATATTACCCATATAGAATACAGTTTAGCAATCTACTACTGACTCATCTTTGCCAGAACAATAGACTATCTGGCGATTTGATTGATTATTTATATTTCAGATATGCCTAGTTTGGGTGGCTACTGGCTATATGTCTAAAAATAAGCAGCTGTGACATCACACTGCCTTCAATATTATGGGATGAAGATGTAATATTTTCTGGGGGATTTGTTACAATATTTGTGAGGAAGAACAGGACTACCCGGCTGGCAACAAGCACTCTGCAAGCAGGCTGCCCTTCAAAGTGATGGCATGGTGGAGACAGAACACGCTTTCAATCCAGTCCTGCAACCTCTGCTACACGTTGGCCGTATGATTTTGGACACCAGAGAAGTGACATGACATAGCCCTAATTGATATTGGCTGATAACATGAATGACTTTCAGCTCCAAACGCAGGTGTAAAACACAGTTTATATCTGTAGCCTATCTTGCGCGGGGGTTTGCACATTTTGTACCACTGCTTTTTGGGGTCGTGGGTCAAACATTTTGAAAACTACTGGTTTTGAAAACCAAAGGGTTCCAAAGGGTTCTTTGGTTGTTCCCGTAGTAGAACCCTTTTTGGTTCCATGTAAAACATTTTGGTTTCAGGTAGAATCTTTTTGGTTTCCATGTAGAACCCCATGTGGAAAGAGTTCTACCTGGAATCAAAAAGTTTATTCAAAGGGTTCTCCTATGGGGACAGCCGAAGAACCCTTTATAGGTTCTAGGTAGCACCTTTTCTTCTACGAGTGTAGCAGCAACAAAAGGAGTTGGGTTGGATATAGTAATAGTAGGCTACAGTATTTCTTACAATCCTCTATTTTGACTGTAATTGTGTTGGCCATTGTTCTTGTCAATAGGGGGGCGCCATTTCGACTTTGTAAAAATTCGTTCCCAAATTAAACTGCCTCGTACTCAATTCTTGCTCGTACAATATGCATATTATTATTACTATTGGATAGAAAACACTCTCTAGTTTCTAAAACCGTTTGAATTATATCTGTGAGTAAAACAGAACTCAAGTTGCAGCTAACTTCCTGTCAGCACTGCATACGATTTCCCCTAGATGTCAGTAAGCAGTGAGAATTGGAATGGTGTTGCTAGGCAGATCTGAGGCCATATAAAGGCTCATGGAACCGGGGGTGCACTCTTTTCAACGTTCGTCATGGCGCAAAGGAGGACCTCAGGATGGCATTCTGAAAAGCTCTCGTTATAGGCCTTAGATATATCCGGCTCTGATTTTATTCGATATAGGTGTTAAAGACATCATAATGTAGTTATTTTAAACCGAGTTATATCAGTTTATATCAGTATATTGCGATTTTCAGATATTTATTTGTGCTGCGTTATGAAGAGTTGGGCACGTCTGGGCCACATAGCTAATGTTTGCTGCTAATTCGTAAGTTGAAGACGGCAATCTACAACCGAGCAACGATGATTCTGGACAAAGGACCACTTGCACAAGATTCTGATGGAAGCTCATCAAAAAGTAAGAACTATTTATGATGTTAATTCGTTGTTCTGTTGAAAAATGTAAAACTATTATTCCACCATTAATTTCGGTGCGGTCTCGCTTTAGCGCACGCTGTATGTCGTAGTAAAAATCTAACACAGCGGTTGCATTAAGAACTAATGTATCTTTAATTTGCTGTCCAACCTGTATTTTTTAGTCAAGTTTATGATTAGTTATTGATTAGATTAGGTGCCTCTCCCAAGATTTCTCCCGACATTTTGTTGGCAGCTTGGCTACTATTCTCATTGTATAACCACGATTTGTACCGCTAAATATGCACATTTTCGAACAAACAATATATGTATTGTGTAATATGATGTTATAGGACTGTCATCTGATGAAGTTTTGAGAAGAATAGTGAAAAAAGTAATATATTTTGCTGGTTTATTCGCTATCGCTAACGTGCATGAATCAATGCTGCTGTGTGGTTGGCTATTGTAGTAAGCTAATATAATGCTAAATTGTGTTTTCGCTGTAAAACACTTAAAGAATCTGAAATATTGGCTGGATTCACAAGATCTTTGTCTTTCATTTGCTGTACGCTGTGTATTTTTCATAAATGTTTTATGATGAGTATTTAGGTAATTCACGTTGCTCTCTGTAGTTATTCTAGTTGCTTTGGTGAGAGTTGTGATGGTGGCTGCAATGTAAAACTATGATTTATACCTGAAATATGCACATTTTTCGAACAAAACATATGCTATACAATAAATATGTTATCAGACTGTCATCTGATGAAGTTGTTTCTTGGTTAGTGACTATTTCTATCTTTATTTGGTCGAATTTGTGATAGCTACCTATGCAGGAAAAAAAAAAGTTGTGTCTTTTGCTATGGTGGTTAGCTAATAGAAATACATATTGTGTCTTCCCTGTAAAACATTTTAAAAATCAGAAATGATGGCTGGATTCACAAGATGTGTATCTTTCATTTGGTGTCTTGGACTTGTGATTTCGTGAACATTTTATTATATGATATCCCTGTGGCTTTAGGCTAGGCTATGCTAGTCAGCTTTTTTGATGGGGGGGATCCCGGATCCGGGTTTGTGACTCGTTAGAGGTTAATAGGTGCAGCATTTATTCCAGTTCAAAATAGTTTTGCTAAATACTGATCTTCAGCACATTTTACACTGTGAAAATCGGCACAAATAGTGTCAATGTATGCGGTGGTACCCCAAACAGCAAGCCAGATGCACATATTGATGGAAATATATTGTCTTGCATCACTGGGATAATCTTTTTTCCCTTCCTGCAGCTTGTTTCTCTTCCTGGGTTAGCTAGTGTAAATGAGAAAGGGCCACACAGATATACACAGATATACAGTATACCATATGCAGTACTATAATGACTACTCTCACATCCCCTCTTCCTGCTAAAATAGAAGTGCTAGCAGGGAGCGACACGTTCACAACTCAAAGCCCTTCTCTCCTGTATGTCTATTTTTAACCGTGGCTTTGCTGTACCCCTCTCCCACCAAACCCCACACCCCCCGCTCCTTCTCCATTCGCTGCCTATGTTCAGTGTTCCTGGTCTGGTTTGAACCTGGGCTTTGATAACGAGAAGGCCTTTCCAGCTCTGTTTGAAGAGAAGAACAGAAGAACCCTAGAACACCAAAGGCTTCAGGATGCTTCTCTATTTTCCTCCTGTCTTGGTTTTAGTTCCTAAATAGCAACGAGCACCGGCTCCTGCAGCAGCAGCTCAGGGTAGAATCCTCTCTCTCTTATTCCTTTCTCACTATATTTTTCACTATTTTGTTTCTTTCTAGGTATGTTTCACCAATGAGGCAGGGTGAGATAAGAAGTAATGAGAAGGAGAGGGGAACAGAACGAGAGAGGTACAGAAGGGTAGGCTTAGTGCAAACGTTTAAAGGAAGCTCAGTCGAACAAATTCAGGCATTCATTAGGAGAATATGAGACATGTGAAGTTATTTCCCACCAGTATTGGGTAATAGGTTTCTTTAGCTAGACAAGTACACAATCACACAGTCTCTTGTGAATCTCAAATGGCATCCTATTCCATATGAAGGGCACATATGGCTTTGTCAAAAGTAATGCACTACATAGGGAATAGGGTGCCATTTAGAATACATGCTCTGTCTCTATACGCTTAGCTGAACCAGAGTGTTTTGGTCTGTTACTGTAGTGGCCAGAGAGAGGACTCCAATTAACTGACCAACACACCTCCACTGTGTGTGTATGTGCGCGTGTGTGTCGCAGGCTTCAATTTCCTTGGTGTGTTAGGTACATGGGAGAGACCGTCAGTCAACACTCATCCACTGTCTGAGCCCTGTCAGTCAAGCAGCCTCAGACACACACACAGATCAGCTACTGTAGCCCTGTCTGTACTGTACTGTATAGAAAGTATGCAGGAACATCCACTCGTCAATCCAAGATGGCAGCATGTCAAGTCGTTTGTCTGTGACTAGTAGATTTTAACCTACTAATAACCTATTCATTTATGGTGGAGCAAATCTACAATTTCCTTGTTGTGTAGTGCAAACTATTTAGTTTGCTGGTGTAAAGATTGCGCGTCTCCCTCAACTCAGATACATTTTTGCTATTTGCACTTCTTTACTTTTAACAAAGTAACCCTCTCTGGCTGGCCTGGGTTCTATCCTCAGTGTTCCATCCGCGGAGTGTCTGGTCCAAGCTGCACCTCTTCGCTCTCCGCATGGCTGTTAGAGGGAGCTCAACAATCCCCAACCCGTTCTCTCAATCGACCCCCACACCCAATCTACTCACACGCACACACACTCACATACAGACTCATACATACACACAGTCCCTCTCTCCCCTACTTTTCCTTGGCCACTATTTCTAACATCTCTTAAAGAAAATGACAATTTTCGTGGTATTGCTTAGTGCACTGACTTTACTGAACTCTGGAGGACACAAACATTGTCGCAGGGTGAGTACATCTGACAATGTGCTCTCCCGTCCATTAGACATTGTGTCTGCGGGAACTCTCTCTTTTCACTCGGTCCACTTGTCCAAGTACTGATGCATTTGTGGCATGATGTGAACAGTACGAACTTGTGTCACTACCAAAGTCTAATGGTTTTAAATTACTGTTTTGTATTGTCTGTTTTGTATTGTCTTCTCTTAAAAAAGAGAAGCTGTGCAAGGTTATTAAACAGAGGTGCCTAGTTATTCTTCTGTTGTTGATATCAGGTAACGTGCAACCTAACCCTGGCCCTGATATGCAATGTCTCCAAACCCCCTCTGATTTTAAATCTAGATCTGGTTTTGGTATTTTTCATTTAAATGTCAAAAGTTGATGGGGTTAGGATTTGGGCTAAATCAACTGATGCTGATGTAATTGTGTTTTCTGAAACCTGGCTCAGCAAGTCTGTTCTTGATAAGGATATTTGCATAAATGGTTACAATGTGTATCGCACTGATCGAGTTAAGAAAGTTGGGGATGTGGCTATATATGTAAAGACTAAATTCCTTGTAAGTGTGGCAAAGTCTGAAACTATTTGTAAACAGTTGGAATTTCTTGCTTTGAATCTTGAAGTTTCAAAGGGTCTCTCTATAACTGTGATTGGCTGTTATAGACCCCCCTCTGCTCTCTATAACTGTGATTGGCTGTTATAGACCCCCCTCTGCTCTCGGTGATGCATTTTCTTCTCTGATGCACCTTATGTCTAAACTTCTTTACAGTGAAATGATCTAAACTGGTGTTGGGTAAAACCGGTGTCTGATGATTTTAAAATGTTTTGTAATTCTATGAATCTTACCCAGTTGATTAACTCACCCACTCGCCCAAATCTCAAATGTCCAAAATAATCTACCCTGATTGATTTGATATTGACAAACGTTCCACATAAATATTCTGCATTTGGTGTTTTTTGTAATGATTTAAGTGACCATTGCGCAGTTGTTGCTGTTAGATATACTAAGGTTCCTTAGTATAAGGATAGTATAGTATCCTTATAGTATAAACCAACGCTTTATTCGTAATAGAAATTTAAAGATTTTTATTAGCAGGCTTTCTTTCATGATTTGTTTTATTTTGACTGGAGCAAGATCAAGCTTATTCCTGATGTGGAAACTGACTGGAAATTCTTTCATTATGTTTTTTTCCAAATAGTAAACAAACACGCCCCATTCCACAGGTTCAGAGTTAAGGGGTGGGATAATCCATGGTTTTCTTCTGAGCTGTCTTGTATTATTCACGACCGTAATCTAGCCTGGGCTAAAGCAAGGAAATCATGTTCTGATGCTGATTGGCTTCTTTTTAGGCTGCTATGAAACAAGTGTTTTTTTCTTCTCAGGAAGGCCAAGTCTGAATATTTTATGTCTGTTACCACTGATAATCTGAATGACCCTAGAAAGTTTTGGAAAGCTATTAAGTCTATGTCTGGTAACAGTAATGTTAATGCATTACCGTCATGTGTATTGAAGGACTCTTTTGCTGTATATGGCAAAATTGAAATGCTGAATTGTTTCAATGAGCACTTTGTATCATCTGGTAGGCTGTTTGATTCAGTATCCTCTGGCTCTGTACAACTCTGTGTGGATGAACCAGTGAGAGCTGGTCAAACTTTTAGCTTTTTGCCATTCTCAGTGCAGGAGGTACATAAAGCCCTGAAATCCTTAGATCAGAGAAAAGCTTGCAGGTCCTGATTTTCCTGATCCCTGTTTTTTAAAACTGGCAGCTGATTTCATAGCTGAACCACTTACATATCTGTTCAATCTAACCCTGGAATAACCCTGGAATGTAATGAAATTCCAAAGATCTGGAAATCAGCATTTGTCCAACCACTTTTAAAACTGGGAGATCCAACTCTTTTAAACAATTATAGTCCAATCTCAAAGCTGTCACCCCTGGCGAAAATACTTGAAACCCTTGTTAGAGAACAGCTAAAAGAGTTTTATAAAACGAACTCTATTTTATCAATGTACCAATCGGGCTTCAGGAAGAAGCATAGCACAATTACAGCAGCCATGAAGGTTTTAAATGATATCACTGAAGCCCTTGACAAAAAACAGCACTGTGTCTCACTTTTCATTGATCTCTCTAAGGCTTTTGATACAGTTGATCATGTTATATTGAGGCAGAGCTTGTCGAGCATAGGTATTTCGGAGCATGCAGTTGCATGGTTTGATAACTATCTGTCTGATAGAACTCAGTGCCCTCAATTTGATGGGCCCATCTCTGTTCAATTGTCTGTCTGTAATGGTGTGCCCCAGGGCTCTGCACTTGGTCCCCTCTTATTCACTATTTATGTGAATAATTGAGACAAAAATGTGCAAAATGCTCAAGTTCACTTTTATGCTGATGATACTGTTATTTATTGTTGTGCCTCGTCTCCCACAAAAGCTTTCCAGAACTTGCAAACTGCTTTTTATACTGTTCAACATACCTTGTGTCAATTTAAGCTTAAGAATAAGGCCTGTTTTTCTTTTGAAGCCAGAAGGAGGCTAGTATAAGCAACATTTATGCCTTTACTAGACTATGGGGATATTTTATGTATGAATGCTTCTGCTCAGTGTTTGAGATCAATTGACACCCTTTACCATGGAGCATTGAGATTTATATTAAACTGCAAAACCCTTACGCACCACAGCCAACCCATACAAGGGTTGGCTGGCATTCTCTAGTAAATCGTAGGCTCAGTCACTGGTATACTTTTATTTACAAAGTCATTTTGGGTTTACTACCATTTTATTTGGGAATATTTATTGTTCAGAAATGTGGTGGGTACTCTCTTTGTTCGCAAGACTTTATCCTGCTAACTGTTCCAAATGTCCGAACTGAATTTGGTAAAAGGGATTTTATGTACTCTGCGCCCTTGGCTTGGAACGCCTTACAAAATACTTTTAAATTGGAAGAACTTGTCCCGATTGGTGTTTTTAAATCATTGATGAAGGATTTTGAGGCTGATTCCCTGACCTGTCAATGTTTTAATTAGCTGTTTTATGATTTTGTTATACTCTTGTGAATTCTATGGTTTTTACTAGATTACCTGTAGTTTTTCATGTTGTCTGTCTGTAATTGTGTAATGACTTGGTGCTGCCTATCTTGGCCAGGATGCTCTTGAAAAAGAGATTTCAAATCTCAATGAGCCCTTCCTGGTTAAATAAAGGTTAAATAAAACATGCAAAAAATTAAATACTAGCTTACTTGTATGAGGCGTCCCTGCTCTGTCTGCAGTGTGTTCAGGTCCTGCCCCAGACTCCCCTGGCCTCGTCTCAGAGACTCGTAGTCCATCTTCAGCTGGCCAGCATGGGCCGACAGTTTGGCCACCTCCTCAGCTAGGTTGACCAGCAGCGCCCGGTCTTGACCTTTGACAGACTTCAGGTCGGTGTCGTGGTCGGTCAGCGAGTGGAGCAGCGATGTCTGCACCCCTTCCAGGCGTAGGAAGTTCCCGTTGTAGTCGGGACAGTTGGGGTCGATGAAGATGTTGATGCGCGAGCCGTCGCCCCTCTCCACGGTTACCAGGGCGTTGGCCTCGTCCGGATTGGTTGAGATGTGGGGTGGGCCGTCAGACATGGGCGGGGCCTGGTAGTGGTTCATGAAGAGGATGGTGCCGGTTGCCGTGACGGCCAGAAGGACGGCGACGAAGAGGAGGATGGTGCACAGGAGGTAGCTGCAGCTCATCCTCTACAGGGAGGGAGGGAAGGTGGGATGGAGGGAGGGACAAAATAAAAGTGGAATGTTAAAGCTACAGACAGACATTTTTTGTTCTTGTTGCTCTATAATTGAAGATTAGTGCTGTTTACAGGATTTCAATATTTTGAGGCATCACATTTCACAACCCGTCCTTTACTAACTAATGTTTGTTATGAGCAATGTCTCCTTCCCATAGCTCATTAACCACCATACACTACTTCTGCATCAAAACCCAACCCCAAAAAACAATTAACATCAAAAGTCTGAAAGTTGGAAAAAGCCTGATAGAAAACATGTTTTCTGCAACATCTGTTGTTTTTGAAGAGAAGAGATACAGTATGTAGCGTATTGAGGAGAATCTGAGCCAGAGAAGAGATACAGGATGTAGCGTATTGAGGAGAATCTGAGCCAGAGTCCCAGTTTCAAATACCTCTAGGGATGAACACAGCAGGGAAACAGGTTCAATTCTCACTCCCACCTCAGAGAGATATAGAGAAGGGAAGAGAGATAATGGGAGAGAGAAGGGGAGAGAAAGAGAGGGAGGCAGAAAGAGTGAGAAGCAAAGAGAGTGAGAAAGTGTGAGAGAGGCAGAGCGAGTGAGAAAGTGTGAGAAGCAGAAAGGATATTGAGTGAGAAAGTGTGAGAGGACAGAGGGGGTGCAGTGAGAAAGTGTGAGAGAGGCAGAGCGAGTGAGAAATGTGAGAGAGGCGAGCGAGTGAGAAGCAAAGAGAGTGAGAAAGTGTGAGAGAGGCAGAGCGAGTGAGAAATGTGAGAGAGGCGGGCGAGTGAGAAAGTGTGAGAGAGGCAGTGCGAGTGAGAAAGTGTGAGAGAGGCAGAGGGAGTGAGAAAGTGTGAAGACAAAAGTGAGAGAGAAGACATCAATAGAAGTGTCATTAAAAAGACATTAAAAAGATTTGACAATTGGGAGCCATCTTGCCACGGTGTATGTGATAATTAAACATACTTTTTAGGGCGGCAGGTAGCCTAGCAGTTAGAGATGCGAGCAAGCAACCAGAGGGTTGTCAGTTTGAATCCCAGGTCAACTGAAAAAAATCTGTCGGGAAGTGAGCTGGCAACCAAAGGGTTGCTGGTCTCAAAATGGTAGATGCTATTGCCTGCTGTTGTGTCCTTGAGCAAGGCACTTAACCCTCACAGCAACAGCTCCCTGTGCACAAGTGTGGCAGCACCTGCTCCAAAACCTGTTTACGTATGTGTGTCTTTCGAGGCGTTGGTTTGAAGCGGAAGTGAATTTTCAGTTGGTCCTTGCGCGTAATTGACCAATAAAGTGATCTTCATCTCTTCATCTTAATTACCATGTGTGTATGGGAGAGAGGAGAGCATATAAGTATGTCCTACTCTACCATTGTATGATTAATAACTCATATCTTCCCCATATCCACCTCCACATGATTACACTTATTTCCACTGGATGATGCACTCATCGGGAGTGTATGTGTGTGCGTGTGTTGTGTGTGTGTGAGAGCGAGCATGTGTGCACATGACCCTGAGTCATGGCTGTGTGTGTGTTGGTGTGTTGTGTGGTGTGTGTGTGTGTGTGTGTGTGTGTGTGTGTGTGTGTGTGTGTGTGTGTGTGTGTGTGGTGTGCGTGTGTGTGTTAGCATGACTGATTTCATACTTAGTGTGTGTATGAGATAATGAATATGTAAATTGGCAGTAGAGGCACAGTGGACCAAGCTAATGGCCAGCTAATGGTGTGCTACAGTATGTGATGTTTTATCACTGTGTGTCTCCTCTGGGGTATACACCCTGTTTTCCAGAGAGCCATTCTTCATCACTGTGTTTATTCATAGCCTCCCAGCACAGATGTGGACATCATGGCTCTGTGTGTGTGTGTGGTGTGTGTGTGTGTGTGTGTGTGTGTGTGGGGGGGGGGGGGTGTATGTGTCTGTGTCTGTGTGTGTTCACTCCCAGTGTATTTCTGCTGTGTTAGGAGTAGAAACACTTCTATACAGTAATTCTCAGTTTCATGAACACACATTCAGTCAGTGGTGGGCCGTCAGGGCCAGCAAGGCATTCTCTGCTGGCCTAAACATCATCAGAATATAATTAAAAAATATATATATTTTCCCACAAATATGTATTAAATTATTCCCCAGAGTAAGAGTTATACTCTTCATTTCATAGCTTTCTCTTGGTTGCACTGCTTCCAGCCCCAGGTTGAGATTTGAGGGCTGGTCTTTAATGTTGGATATTTTATCCAATCATATTCAGCCATCATGTGTTGCCAGGGGTCTAAAATCTGCCCTCAGGCCTTCAGAATCAACAGTGCGGGCGCTTGTAGCTTAAAGTGAATGGAAATGAAAATTTAGTGTCAACCAATCAGCTTTAGAAGTTGGCTATTGTACGCCTGCTGCTGGCTCCAGTGTTACACAGGAGCCAGCTAGCAGGCGTAGTGCGTGCACGTCTTTTGATTGGATTACCAATATTGAGAGGCAGGTCTATGGGCAGGTCTATGCAAACCTCAGAACTAGGTAACTGAATTTGATAAACAAATTAATTTGCGTACTACTAAGCTGTTTTTTCAACCACAATGGCGGAAGGAGGAGAAGATATCGATTTGGTCGAGGATATAATATAACGCCATTCTCCAAGACGAACTTTTCAAGAAAAGTTAGACATTGTAAGGAGAGGTCGCCCGACGCCGAGGCTACAAAGCCTGTCACAGGCGGAAGGGTTCGTTCGCCACTTTCAAAGTTCCAACTACGAGCGCTATCAATGGCATACACATGCTCCGAGAAGCACTGCGAACTGTACTGCTGGGAATGCCTATATTTGCAAGTGATCGATTTGGTGTTTGAGCCACAACTGCTTTGCAAACTTGAGTTGTCTAAGACACAAGGCAAGCAACGAGACACAAAGTACGGCTCGGCATTGCACTTACAAGCAATGGTGCTTTTGAAAACTTTTGGCACCCGAGTGATCTACAGCTCAACGAACAAGCGCGCAGGCAACGGAGCTGCACAAAAATGACAATTTTTGTCAATTTCAAGGTGACAGACCAGCCTGGTTTATACTGCGTTTCTGTCTAAATGTATAGTGTCTAGAGCCATGGCATCATAATGATGGTAATAAGAGGTGGTAATTTGGGTGGGACTGTGTAAGACCTCACTGAAGCCCAGGCCCCAGGCCACGGCACGCCACTGCCATTCAGTACACATACAGCGCTGACATATGCACCAAACTCATTGGGAGGAACAAAGCCCAGAGGCGCATAACACAAACAATAGTTTGATTCCTGACAACAAACAGAGTCTGGGAGTAGAGAGGCTGCTGGTTAAGGAAGGAAAATGGTGGGGAGAGAGAGCAGAGAAGAGAGACGTCTATGACTGCTAGACTCTCCAGCAGATCCATCGTCTCTCTGGGCGTCCTCTCTGAGCTCGTCGATGACTAGACGAGATGAGAGAGAAGAGCATCGTTTCTATGATCTCTCTGCGTCTGACGAGATGTGAGACGATTTAATACTTGATGCATCGTCCGTATGTCTGGCGATCTGTTTCGATGTGTTTTTAGCAGTTACCAATCCTCTTCTCTCTCTCTCTCTCTACGTAGGACTCGAGATCTCTGCTACGTACTCATGACTACTCTCTCTCTAGAGACTTCGTCATCTCTCTCTCCTCTGCTCAGGTCTACTCGATCTGACTACTCTCTCGCTAGAATCTCCCTCTCTCTCCTCTTCTCTCTCTCTCTCTCTCTCTCTCTCTCTCTCTCTCTGCTCTCTCTCTCTCTCTCTCTCTCTCTCTCTCTCTCTCTCTCTCTCTCTCTCTCTCTTCTCTCTCTCTCTCTCTCTCTCTCTCCTCTCTTCTCTCTCTCTCTCCACCAGTTCGTCCTAACCCAGCGGCCACGACTCCGCTACTGCAACGGCTTGTGTAGATCGAAACAGTGTGTGGGGGAGCGCCGCGGGACCGGGTTCCGGAATGGAGGAGAGAGGAAAAGAAGAGAGAAAGAGACAGAGGAAGAGAGAGATAGAGAGAGAGAAGAGATGAGAGATGATGAGAGGAGAGGGGGCCGGAGGGAGCGGAGAGGGGAGAGAGAGAGAGAGAGGGAAGACGAGAGAGGAGAAGAGAGAGAGAGAGAGAGAGAGAGAGAGAGAGAGAGAGAGAGAGAGAGAGAGAGAGAGAGAGAGCCGTTCTCCAGCTGCTACAGGATGACAGGACTTCTCTGTCTACATACGAACACACGTGCCCAAGCTGTGTTGCGTTATGTGGTTGCATCACTTCTTTTTCCAAGCCCAGATGCAGTCAGTCAGGATGCAGCTCCGGGGCATCTTTTCACGCATCACAATTAGTTGTCTATTTTCTCTCAGTCGACATGCAGGCAAAGAACAATCAAATTTCATTCTGCATGTCAAGCAGCGTTTGTGTCTGTGGTGTGTGTGAGTACCGGTGTGCGTTTATACGTGCTTTATATGTCAATTACATAAGTATTCACACCCTTAAATCAATACTTAGTAGAAGCATCTTTGGCAGCGATTACCACTGTGTATCTTTCTGGGTAAGTCTCACAGAGTGAGTTCATGCAACATATTTTTAAATGTATTTATTATTTAATTTAACCAGGCAAGTCAGTTAAGAACAAATACTTATTTACAATGACGGCCTACACCGGCAAACCCGTACGACGCTGGGCCAATTGTGTGCTGCCCTATGGGACTCCCAATCACGGCCAGTTGTGATACAGCCTGGAATCGAACTAGGGTGTCTGTAGTGATGCCTTTAGCACTGAGATGCAGTGCCTTAGACCACTACACCACTCAGGAGCCCTTATTATGTGAGTTGTTAAGCAAATTTTTACTCCATAACTTATTTAGGCTTGCCATAAAAAAGGGGTTGAATACTTATTGACAATACATTTTAGCTTTAACTTATAATTAATAAGTAGAAATTTCAAAAAACACTATTCCACTTTGAAATTAGGCAGTGACAAAATCATCTAAATTTAATGAATTTTAAATTCAGGTTGTAACACAACAAAATGTGGAAAAAGTAAAGGGGTGTGAATACTTTCTGAAGGCACTGTATATGTATTGTGTATTTTTAGTTGAACCTTGGGTTGAATTTGAAACAATAGCTGTTAGCTATAACTGAAACAATGACTTTGCAAATCTAGGCATAAATAGTCTAATTGATGATATATGACTTGTAAAGTATGGCTACATTTGATCTGTTCTGTCAAACCTACCCATTGTAATGACTTCAATAGAAACAGTGAGTGTACAAAACATTAGGACACCTGCTCTTTCCATGTCATAGACTGGCCAGGTGAATCCAGGTGAAAGCTATGGTCCCTCATTGATGTCACTTGTTAAATCCACTTCAATCAGTGTGGATGAAGGGGAGGAGACAGGTTAAATAACGATTTTTAAGGCTTGATGCAAGTGAGACGTGGATTGTGTATGTGTGCCATTCAGAGGGTGAATGGGCGGCAAGACAACAGATTTAAGTGCCTTTTAACCTGGTATGGTAGTAGGTGTCAGGTGCACCGGTTTGTATCAAGAACTGCAACACTGCTGGGTTTTCACACTCAACAGTTTCCTGTGTGTATCAAGAATGGTCCACCACTCAAAGGACATCCAGCCAACCTGACACAACTGTGGGAAGCACTGGAGTCAACACGGTCCAGCATCCCTGTGTTTTGTACTCTGTGTATTATTTAGTTATTGGGGGATCTCTCAATAATCACAATAGCACATTGATAGTAGCCATTGACACATATCAAAGCTAAGCAGGGGCTTGGTTAAAACCCTGGATGGGAGACCAGCACATACAGGCAGAGTGAAAAGGGGGAGATGGATAGACAAGGAGATGGTGATCTGAGCTGATCTACGTTCTTTAATGTGTGGCACACAAGGAAAGGAACAAATGTAACACTCTTCACCCCCCCTCCCCCTTACACCTCTTACATGGAGTACTACATCCACTCAGAGAGACCCCCCACCCCCAAACACACACAATACAATTTCTGTCTGTATAATTCCATTGAGCCAAGCTAAACCACTCAAACCCTGTCTAAACAGTGCTTTTGTTAATGAGTCTCTCCATCTCTCAGTAGGAAGCCACTCTGTAATTACTGACTGGATTCAGACACGCTCTCTCTCTCTCTCTCCCTCTCAATTCAATGGGGCTCTTTCTCTCTCTGCCCCCCTCTCTCTCTCTCGCTCTCTCTCAATTAAATTATATTACATTCAATTCAAGGGCTTTATTGGCATGGGAAACATATGTTAACATTGCCAAAGCAAGTAAAATAGATAATAAACAAAAGTGAAATAAACAATAAAAATTAACAGTAAACATTACACTCACAGAAGTTCCAAAAGAATAAAGACATTTAAAATGTCATATTATGTCTATATAAAGTGTTGTAGTGATGTGGGTGGTTCATCTCTCTGTAGGTGACGGCTTTGTTATGGAAGGTTTGGGAATCGCTTCCATTTAGGTGGAAATGGATCCATTCTGGATTTTGATAATTATCGGGTATCGGCCTAATTCTGCTCTGCATGCATTATTTGGTGTTTTACGTTGTACACAGAGGATATTTTTGCAGAATTCTGCATGCAGTTTCAATTTGGTGTTTGCCCAATTTGGTGAATTCTTGGTTGGTGAGCGTACCCCAGACCTCACAACCATAAAGGGCAATGGGTTCTATAACTGATTCAAGTATTTTCAGCCAGATCCTGTGTCTCTCTCTCTCTTTATGTCCACCCCCCCCCTTCCCCATGGGATGAGAGAGGACACACACTGGGAGGTAGGACCACCACTGGGAGGTAGGACCACCACTGGGAGGTAGGACCACCACTGGGAGGTAGGACCACCACTGGGAGGTAGGACCACTGTCCTCCTATACCACAGCAGCAGACACGTCCTAGGCTGATGGCTGGATGACGGTCTTCATCCGATCATTAGATAAGTAGAAAACCATTGGAGATACACAATGATTGATGGCACCTTAATTGGGGAGCATGGGCTCGTGTTAACGGCTGGAGCGGAATAGGTGGAATGGTATCGAATACATGGTTTTCATATGTTTGATGCCATTTCATTAACTCCATTCCAGCCATTATTATGAGCAATTCTCCCCTCAGCGGCCTCCTGTGATGCACGCACGCACATGCAGACACACGCACCCACATTCTATCTTGTTACATACAGAACCCACAGACCTCTACACATGCATATTCTGTACCATCCCACACGTACTCAGATCCTGTTACAATCATTTCCGTCTTTAAGTGCAAAGCAGCACAAGCTTAATCCACGGTTAATTTGGGTATTTCTTTAGAGTCAGGGTTTGCCACCTCTTCTGCTCTGCACTCAGATGTGACTTTTAATATCTGATAATCCCCTGAACGCGATCGCCATGGTGATGGAGCCACTGACGGCGCAAGGAGGGCATTGTGAAGGAGCGCTAATCCTCCATGTAGATGAGCTCCTCAGTATTCATCCTGCTCTCCTCAGAGAGAAAAAGAGAGAGAGCGACAGGGATGGGGTGAGGGGGAGGTGGAGTGAAGGATGGATGGGGAATGAAACATGGGGAAAGAGGAAGCGAGACAGGCAAAGACAGAGAGCATACATATGCCATGAGATCCCTTGAGCTGTGCCGTGCTGTTCTGTACAGCTAATGACAGGGACATGCTTTAGTCATCCTCTCCTCTCATATCCTCTCCTATCCACTCTCCTCCCCTCTCCTCTTTACTCCTCTCCTATCCTCTCCTCTCATATCCTCTCCACTCCTCTCTTCTTCTCTCTTATCCTTCCTCTCCCCTCATATCCTCTCCTCTTCTCTTCTCCTCTCCTCCCCTATCCTCTCCTCTTTATGAGGACACTTCAAATCTCCATCTGTGACAATGGCTGAAATAAGAACTTGGTGAATCAATGTAATTGTGCCTGAGACCTGAAGACTCACCTTAGCTTTAGTTACATGATGAGCTATATTAAACTGGATGATTTACATCCAAACATAAATGTATTTCACCACAAATGGAAAATACCATATAATGAACCATTATTTTAAGAAGTAAGAGCTAACCTGTTAGAAATTATCATTATAATACATTATTTCATAGTGTGAATTGTATGGTAAAAGATTGCAGGTTGGGCATGTATATGTTTTAGTGTGTGTGTGTGTGTGAGTCTGTGTGAGTCTGTGTGAGTCTGTGTGAGTCTGTGTGTGTGTGTTCTTACCTTGGTGGGTGATGGGGTCTCTCTGACTGTGTCTGAGTCTGACCAGCGGTGTTTAAGCTGGGAGGTGCTGGGTACACACTCACAGAACGTCTGCATGGAACAAACAAACAAACCATTGTTGTTGTGTTTGCCGTTGTTTAATTTTATATGCTTAGATATTATACACTGAACAAAATATAAACACAACAATTTCAAAGATTTAACTGTGTTACAGTTCATATAAGGAAATCATTCAATTGAAATAAATACATTAGGCCCTGATCTATGGGTTTCACATGACTGGGAATACAGATATGCATCTGTTCCTCACAGATTCACTACCTGACCAAAAGTATGTGAACACCTGATCGTCTAACATTTCATTCCAAAATTATGGGCATTAGTTGGAGTTGGAGCTCCCTTTGCTGCTACAACAGCCTCCACTCTTCTGGGAAGGCTTTCCACTAGATGTTGGAACATTGCGGCGAAGACTTGCGTCCATTCAGCCACAAGAGCATTAGTGAGGTCGGGCACTGATGTTGGGTGATTAGGCCTGGCTCGCAGTCGGTGTTCCAATTCATCCCAAAGGTGTTCGATGGGGTTGAGGTCAGGGCTCTGTGCAGACCAGTCAAGTTCCTCCACAACAATCTCGACAAACCATTTCTGTATGGACCTTGCTTTGTGCACAGGGGAATTGTCATGCTGAAACAGGAAAGGGCCTTCCCCAAACTGTTGCCACAAAGTTGGAAGCACAGAATCGTCTAGAATGTCATTGTATGCTGTAGCATTAAGATCTCCCTTCACTGGTACTAAGGGGCCTAGCCCAAACCATGAAAAACAGCCACAGACCATTATTCCTCCTCCACTAATCTTTACAGTTGGCACTATGCATTGGGGCAGGTAGCGTTCTCCTGGCATCCGCCAAACCCAGATTCGCGGGCTGCCAGATGGTGAAGCATAATTTATCACTCCAGAGAATGCGTTTCCACTGCTCCAGAGTCCAATGGTGGCGAGCTTTACATCACTCTAGCCGACGCTTGGTATTGCGCACGGGGATCTTAGGCTTGTGTGTGGCTGCTCGGACATGGAAACCCATTTCATGAAGCTCCCGACGAACAGTTATTGTGCTGACGTTGCTTCCAGAGGCAGTTTGGAACTCGGTAGTGAGTGTTGCAACCGAGGACAGATGATTTTTATGCGCTACGCGTTTCAGCTGAGCCGTTAGCTGAGCTCCTAGACATTCCACTTACCGGGGCAGCTCTAGCAGGGCAGAAATTTTATGAACTGACTTGTTGGATTATCTTGACAAAGTAGAAATGCTCACTAACAGGGATGAAACAAATTTGTGCACAAAATATGAGAGAAATAACTTTTTAGTATGTAGGGAACATTTCTGGGATCTTTTATTTCAGCTCATGAAACATGGGACCAACACTTTACATGTTGCATTTGTATTTTTGTTCAGTGTAGTATAATAGTATGCTTTTGGCTGTAAGATACTGCAGAAGGGTCAGCTATTGGACCAGAAATCAAAACTCCACTCCATCAATGATCCAAACCAAGCACCAAGAACGCAAATCAAATCAAAACTACTTCATCAATGACCAAACCAAGAACCAAGACCGCAAATAAAATACAAATGTTACTTCATCAATGATCCAAACCAAGAGCCAAGACCGCAAATAAAATAAAAATGTTACTTCATCAATGATCCAAACCAAAAGTACTGTTGTTGTTATATATTATAGTAATACACACGTAAAAACTAGCAATCACAAACAAGTACCAGTACACACACAGTACAACCGAAAACCAACATTTCAGGGCATATACAGGGTAACTGGAGGAGGAGCACGGGAATTACTCTGTCAAAGATTCCATGTCACTGTTGAATGTATTTATAATTGTGCTGCTAAATATCTCTACTAATATTAAGGTTACTGGCCATATCCAAAATCTGGCTTACCTAGTACTTAATTAAACGGCATGCTGTGTACTAATCGTACTACATACTATTTAGTACGGACTGTTTAGTAATAAGTTGAAGAAATGTAGTAAGCCCAAATGTCATCTAATGCGCAATTGTGATGAATGCCACAATTCGTTCATTTTGGTAGAGCACGTCCCCTTATCTGATTATCAGCTGTTGTCGAACACACGTAGGTCTCGAAAGAGGATTCTCTCCCTCAATAGTGTGCAGTGATTTCTACTAGATGAAAAGCCGAAATGAGTATGACATCCTGGCATTTAAAGCATACTCAATTTCAGAAATGTCACATACTATAAAATGTTATATTTTTGCATACCCAAAATGTCTACTATTTAGAACGCAAGTGTGGGTATCAGGACACGGCCACTGTGTATGTGTAATGTGTTGTGTGTGTGTGTGTGTGTGTGTGTGTGTGTGGTGTGTGTGTGTGTGTGTGTGTGTGTGTGTGTGTGTGTGTGTGTGTGTGTGTGTGCGTGTGCGTGTGTGTGTGTGTGTGCGTGTGCGCGTGTGTGTCTGTGCGTGTTTGTTTGTATGTGTGCATACATGCCTGCATGTGTGTTCGTGTGTGTGCAACGTGTGGTGTGTGGGCTGCAGAAAGTGAAATGAGGGTAATTATGATAGGGTTATGTCCTAGCTGGGGGCGTTGTATCTGCTTTAGGAGAGTACATGCTGTCCCTGACCTTCTACACACACCATTGAGCTGACCAATTAGAACAATTGAAAACACTGTCAGGACAAAGCTCAGGCCAACAAACTCACACTGGTGCAGACAGAGGATGGTACAACAGGAGTACATGAGCTGGGATGTTTGCTTAGTGTGTAACTTGTTGGTGTAGGGGTGTAGTCAGTGTAGTCAGTATAGTCAGTGTTTATATGTGTGAATGTGTAGCCTGGGGAACCGGAACAAGACTAGACTATGTGCAGTGGTCGTCTGTGTGTTGGCTGCTACTGTAGATATGATAGTACAGTATGCAGTTGACACAATGTTGATGGCTCTTCACCTCCCTACTCTGAGTACACCTACCAGGGGTGAGGAGAGAAAATAATGGGGAGGGAAAGAGACGGAGTGAGAGAGTGGCCCTGCTGAATCCTGATGAGTTTAGCATGAAAATTCAGAAACCTGTTCCGCACACAGACTAGCAAACACACATGGATGTTACACACTGAGGCTGGACATCTCTGTTACACACTGAGGCTGAACAACTATGTTACACACTGAGGCTGGACAACTCTGTCACACACTGAGGCGGACAACTCTGTTACACACTGAGGCGGACAACTCTGTCACACACTGAGGCTGGACAACTCTGTTACACACTGAGGCTGGACAACTCTGTTACACACTGAGGCGGACAACTATGTTACACACTGAGGCTGGACATCTCTGTTACACACTGAGGCTGGACAACTCTGTTACACACTGAGGCTGGACAACTATGTTACACACTGAGGCTGGAATCTCTGTTACACACTGAGGCTGGACAACTCTGTTACACACTGAGGCTGGACATCTCTGTTACACACTGAGCCTGGACAACTCTGTCACACACTGAGCCTGGACAGATCTGTTACACACTGAGGCTGGACAACTCTGTTACACACTGAGGCTTGACAACTCTGTTACACACTGAGGTTGCATAATGTGTTTCATATAGACACCATGAATATAAATTAAACCCACTACACATTATGCTTATGTTTATATTCAAATCCCCCTTGCACACACAAACCTCAACACAGCACAGACAAAAAAGGTAGGTAGCACCCCATACTGCACACCCAGACCTGGCTGATCCAGAACACGTCCTCTCCTCATCATTACAATGGACAGCACGTCTCACGGCTTTACCCGCTCATCCCTATAGCCTGCTAATGCTAACACAGGCATCCCGCTGCATAATACACACAAAAAACCCACGCATACACGCACGGGCCAATGTGATGTGATGTGGGTGTGTTTGCTCTGTGTTTACCGAGTCCTAATCTACTCCACCACAGGAAAGGGTTTACAGCTAATAGAATATCTGGGGCTTTTATTGGTTGGACCTGGCAGAGAGGATTCAATCTGATGAGCTGAGATTTAGACTGACAGAGAGCAGTGGCAGAGTGTATAGTCTTTGTGTGAGCGGGGTGTGTGTGTGTGTGTGTGTGTGTGTGTTTGTGTGTGGTGTGTGTGGTGTGTTGTGTGTTGTGTGGTGTGTTGTGTTGGTGTGTGTGTGTGTGTGGGTAGAGATGTACAGTATGTGTAACTTGTGTTTGGGTGAACAAATGTGTTGACTGTTGGCTTGTCGGAGATAACTTTTTGTGTGCGTTTGTTGTGTGTTTGTGCATGTGTTTGAGTATGCTTGTGGTGTGCATCTGTGTATGCCTCCTTGTATGTGTGTGCACCGTTCATGTTTTGTCGTCCATTGTGTTGTGTGTGTGTGTGTGTGTGTGTGTGTGTGTGTTGTGGTGTGTGTGTGTGTGTGTGTGTGTTGTGTGTGTGTGGTGTGTGTGTGTGTGTGTGTGTGGTGTGTGTGTGTGTGTGTTGGGGGGGGGGGGGGGGGGCAGTGACTGGAGTGTGTTAAGCTTCCTGCTCGCTAAGCCGATCTGAAGAAGAGGCTTTGCACACATTCATTCCTGGGCTTACTAATCATTTACCAGGACGGGCACAATTAGGAGGGAGAGAAAGAGGGAGGGATGGATGGTGGGATGGAGAGAGATAGAAGGAGCGGTGCCGGAGACAAAGACAGAAGTCAAAGACCAGAAAAACTAGTTTTCCTCAGACATTAGGGAAAACTTTTGTTGCATTCAGAAAGAATACATTCATTATATTCATGAGTGACTTTTGTGACATTAGTCTGTTGGTCTGTCTGTCTGTCTGTCTGTCTGTCTGTCTGTCTGTCTGTCTGTCTGTCTGTCTGTCTGTCTGTCTATCTGTCTGTCTGTCTGTCTGTCTGTCTGTCTGCCTGTCTACAGGTCAGCTAATACCTCCTATTCCTTCAGATGCTCTCAGACAGTCCATACTAATTGGATGGAAAGGCATTCAAGGCAACACTGTACTGAACTTGGCAAAATTAAAAAGTACATCCACGGTCGAACATACCTGATAGCTTTATCTCCAACCTAAGCTGGTGGTTGCATCTAAATTGAGGTTAAGGGTTTAGACTAGAGGTCGACCGATTCATCGTAATGCCCGATTAATTAGGGCCGATTTCAAGTTTTCATAACAATCGAAACATTTTATGAAAAATAGTTTTTTTGTTTGTTTTTTACACCTTAATTTAATCTTTATTTAACTAGGCAAGTCAGTTAAGAACAAATTATTATTTTACAATGACGGCATTGGAACGGTGGGTTAACTGCCTTGTTCAGGGTCAGAACGACAGATTTTTACCTTGTCAGCTCGGGGATTCAATCTTGCAACCTTACGGTTAACTAGTCCAACGCTCTAACCACCTGCTTTACATTGCACTCCACGAGGAGCCTGCCTGTTACGCGAATGCAGCAAGAAGCCAAGGTAAGTTGCTAGCTAGCATTAAACTTATCTTATAAAAAACAATCAATCAATCAATCATAATCACTAGTTAACTACACATGGTTGATGATATTACTAGTTTATCTAGTGTGTCCAGCGTTGCATATGATCGATGCGGTGCGCATTCGCGAAAAAGAACTGTCGTTGCTCCAACGTGTACCTAACCATAAACATCAATGCCTTTCTTAAAATCAATACACAAGTGTATATTTTTAAACCTGCATATTTAGTTAATATTGCCTGCTAAAATGGATTTCTTTTAACGAGGGAAATGGTGTCACTTCTCTTGCAACAGAGTCAGGGTATATGCAGCAGTTTGGGCCGCCTGGCTCGTTGCGAACTGTGTGAAGACTATTTCTTCCTAACAAAGACAGCCAACTTAGCCAAACGGGGGATGATTTAACAAAAGCGCATTTGCAAAAAAAGCACAATCGTTGCACGACTGTACCTACCCATAAACATCAATGCCTTTCTTAAAATCAATACACAGAAGTATATATTTTTAAACGTGCATATTTAGCTAAAAGAAATCCAGGTTAGCAGGCAATATTAACCAGGTGAAATTGTGTCACTTCTCTTGCGTTCATTGCACGCAGAGTCAGGGTATATGCAACAGTTTGGGCCGCCTGGCTCGTTGCGAACTAATTTACCAGAATTTTACAAAATTATGACATAACATTGAAGGTTGTGCAATGTAACAGGAATATTTAGACTTATGGATGCCACCCGTTAGATAAAATACGGAACGGTTCCGTATTTCACTGAAAGAATAAACGTTTTGTTTTCGAGATGATAGTTTCCGGATTCGACCATATTAATGACCTAAGGCTCGTATTTCTGTGTGTTATTGTGTTATAATTAAGTCTATGATTTGATAGAGCAGTCTGACTGAGCGATGGTAGGCACCAGCAGGCTCGTAAGCATTCATTCAAACAGCACTTTCGTGCGTTTTACCAGCAGCTCTTTGCAATGCTCAAGCATTGAGCTGTTTATGACTTCAAGCCTATCAACTCCCGAGATTAGGCTGGTGTAAACGATGTGAAATGGCTAGCTAGTTAGCGGGGTGCGCGCTAATAGCGTTTCAAACGTCACTCGCTCTGAGACTTGGAGTAGTTGTTCCCCTTGCTCTTCATGGGTAACGCTGCTACGAGGGTGGCTGTTGTCGATGTGTTCCTGGTTCGAGCCCAGGTAGGGGCGAGGAGAGGGACGGAAGCTATACTGTTACACTGGCAATACTAAAGTGCCTTTAAGAACATCCAATAGTCAAAGGTATATGAAATACAAATCGTATAGAGAGAAATAGTCCTATAATTCCTATAATAACTACAACCTAAAACTTCTTACCTGGGAATATTGAAGATTCATGTTAAAAGGAACCACCAGCTTTCCTATGTTCTCATGTTCTGAGCAAGGAAATAAACGTTAGCTTTCTTACATGGCACATATTGCACTTTTACTTTCTTCTCCAACACTTTGTTTTTTGCATTATTTAAACCAAATTGAACATGTTTCATTATTTATTTGAGGCTAAATTGATTTTATTGATGTATTATATTAAGTTAAAATAAGTGTTCATTCAGTACTGTTGTAATTGTCATTATTAAAAATAAATAAATAAAAAATTGTCCGATTAATCGGTATCGGCTTTTTTTGGTCCTCCAATAATCGGTATCGGTATCGGCGTTGAAAAATCATAATCGGTCGACCTCTAGTTTAGACCTTGCACTGTTGGTTATGACATTTCATTCTGAGGCATATTCTATTTCAGACATGTTTTATATGACATTCTACATTATGTTTGTCATGTATTTGGGGCTTATTTTCTAAAATGTTACAATTTCTCACATGGAATATTTTCAGAACAAGAATAGACTGACGAGTTTCAGAAGAAAGTACTTTGTTTCTGGCCATTTTGAGCCTGTAATCGAACCCACAAATGCTGATGCTCCAGATACTCAACTAGTCTGAAGAAGGCCAGTTTTATTGCTTCTTTAATCAGGACAACAGTTTTCAGCTGTGCTAACATAAATGCAAAAGGGTTTACTTTAATTTTTTTACCCCTTTTTCTCCCCAATTTCATGGTATCCAATTGGTAGAGTTACAGTCTTGTCTCATCGCTGCAACTCCCATACAGACTCGGGAGAGGCGTAGGTCAAGAGCCATACGTCCTCCGTAACACAACCCAACCAAGCCAAGCCACACTGCTTCTTGACACAATGCACATCCAACCTGGAAGCCAGCCGCACCAATGTGTCGGAGGAAACACCGTACACCTGGTCAGCATGCACTGTGCCCAGCCCGCCACAGGAGTCGCTAGTGCACAATGAGACAAGGATATCCCTGCCGGCCAAACCCTCCCTAACCCGGACAACGCTGGGCCAATTGTGCATCGCCCCCATGGGCCTCCCGGTCGCGGCCGGCTGCGACAGAGCCTGTGCTCGAACCCAGAATCTCCAGTGGCACAGACCACTGCGCCACCCGGGGGGCCCCGCAAAAGGGTTTTCTAATGAACAATTCGCCTTTTAAAATTATAAACTTGGATTAGCTAACACACCGTGCCATTGGAACACAGGAGTGATGGTTGCTGATAATGAGCCTCTACGCCTATGTAGATATTCAATAAAAAATCTGCCGTTTCCAGCTACAATAGTCATTTACAACATTAACAATGTCTACACTGTATTTCTAATCAATTTAATGTTATTTTAATTGACAGAAGAAAAAGAAAAAAATCAAAAACAAGGACATTTCTAAGTGACCCCAAACTTTTGAACGGTAGTATATATACATGAATACACAACTAGATGGGAAACATGGGAATACTTGTTTATTTTAAACATACGCACATGCACGTTACGCACGCATGCACACACACATACACACACACTCACAAACACATAAACACACACAGTGGGAGCAGAAAAGAGATGAGTTGAATCCACAGAGACACACTTCAGTGAGTGTCCTTGGAGCTCACAGAGCAGCCATAGCATAGGGAGAGCGTCTATCACTGACAGTCACTGTGATACACACATGCACACACAAACACACGCATGCAAGTAAGGAAGGACACACACACACACACACACACACACACACACACAAATACATACACGAGCGCATACTTACTTGGATGGAAAATTTGTGAGGATAATAGCGGACAATATTGTCACTCCTATTTGCCATATCTTCAATGTAAGCCTACTGGAAAGTGTGAGCCCTCAGGCTTGAAGAGAAGCAAACGTCATTCCACTAAGAATAGTAAAGCCCCCTTTACTGGCTCAAATAGCCGACCAATCAGCCTGTTACCAACCCTTAGTAAACCTTTTTTTTTTATTGTGTTTGACCAGAGCTGCAGTTAGTTTCAGAATGGGTGGCAATGAATAAGTTAGTCCTAAATATTTCAAAAACTTAAAGCCTTGTATTTGGGACAAATTATTCACTAAACCTTAAACCTCATCTAAATCTTGAAATGAATAACGTGGAAATTGAGCAAGTTGGAGTAACCCTGGATTGTAAACTTTCATGGTCAAAACTTAGCGATACAACAGTAGCTAAGATTGGGAGAAGTCTGTCCATAATAAAGTGCTGCTTTGCCTTTTTAACAGCACTATCAACAGGGCAGGTCCTACAGGCACAAGTTTTGTGGCACCTGGACTACTGTTTAGTCGTGTGGTCAGGTGCCACAACAAGGGACTTAGGAAAATTGCAATTGGCTCAGAACAGGGCGGCACGGCTGGACCTTGAATGTACACAGAGAGCTAACATGAATAATATGCATGTCAATCTCCCCTGGCTCAAAGTGGAGTAGATTGCCTTCATCACTACTTGTATTTGTGAGAGGTATTGACATACTGGCACACAGCTCGAACACCCATGCATACCCCACAAGACATGCCACCAGAGGTCTTTTCACAGTCCCGAAGTCCAGAACAGACAATGGAAGGCGCACAGTACTACATAGAGCCATGACTACATGGAATTCTCATCAAGTAACTCATGCAAGCAGTATTAGATAAAAAAGGAGATAAAAATACACATTATGGAACAGCGGGGACTGTGAAGCAACACAAAAATAGGCACAGACGCACATACCCACGATAACATACACACTATACACACACTATACGTACACATGGATTTTGTGTTGTAGATATGTGGTAGTAGAGTAGGGGCCTGAGGACACACACTAAATGTGTTGTGAAATCTGTTGTGAATGTATTGTAATGTTAAAAAAATTGTGTAACTGCCTTCATTTTGCTGGACCCCAGGAAGAGTAGCTGAATGGGGATCCATAATAAATACAAATACATAAAAAAATCCCTCTTAAAACACACACACACACACACACACACACCAACAGCTCTCCACCTTTCCAACAATCTCTTTGACATTTGAAAGGATGAAAGGACAGACAGAGGGTACAGGGCAGAGCTGAAAAGGGGAGGATTACAGAGTAAAAGCTGTTCTATTCCAGAGGGATGTTAGAGCTTAGGACCTTAACCCCCACACTCAAAACACTACACATGCACCCACACACCCCTGATTCCCTGCTCCAAATTGCATGATTGCAGACCTGTTGAGCTTTAGAATAATGCTTTAGCCAGCTCCTCTCTCAGGTTTGTTGTTTATACCTCTGAGAAACAGGGAAGATAATTTACATCTGGCGACCACAAGGCTATGCCCCCAAAATGTCCACACAAATTCCAAAAATACATTTGTTATGAATATATAAACAAAAATGTACTCTCCTCAACACACACACACGCACGCACGCACACACACACACACACACACACGCGCGCGCACACACACACACACACACACGCACACACACTGGTGAAATCTAAATGCACAAGCAGCACTTTTCTGACAGTAAAGATGTTTTCATCACATAATGAGGGCCCTTCAAAAGAGGCTGCCCACTTCGCTGCTGCTGCGTTGCGTGCACACACACTTAATGAAGCACACACAAACACACACAGACACACACACACACACACACACACTTAATCAGAGACACACACATTACAAACACACAAACTTAATCAGACACACAGACAAATAAACGCACACATACCGCATGTACACACATAAACACTTAATAAGGGATACACAAACACACACACACAAACAAACACACACACACTAACACACACACACACACATGCACACACACACACATACACAGCCTAGGCCTATTCACAATACAGACGGATGCATATTCAATAGCAGTGTGTGCATGCATTGAGTTATTGAGCTTGTTTTGGCTGATTTCATGGGGCTACAGAATTTTTTTTCAACATCCCTTCTATTTGAGACTTATTTAATTATACTAATCAACAACATTAGAAGAAGCAATCTCTCATTTTTTTTAAGTGTGCCCTGTCGCTTTAGGGCCAATGACATCATTAACACACACAGTCGGTTCGAGGCTCATGCAAAGATGATATTGACTGGGAGAGACATGATTGTTTTAAATCACAGGTGTGTTTGGGAAGCCCGCAATTTGGGTAGTGCGAGTGGTAATAGGTCTAGCTGATTGAGTTGCGGCTGTCAGTGAAAAGCATCTAAAATGTGTCTATAATTTAAAATATTGCATCAAGAAAAAGGAGAGGGGGGTGTGGTGAAGATATGGTGCGTCTCCAGAATGCATATGTAGGAAAGTGCCCATTTGGCATTGTCTTATTGCTGATTGTCTCTTACACCATTCATTTTTCTTCAACAAAGTCTGTTTTTTTAACATCCATTGCGAATGATCGTTCATCAGTATTTGAAAAATCTATCCAATACATCATGATCTGATGATCCCGTGGAAACTTCATAAAAAACAGCTTTCTGTTCTGAGCTCGCTGGCACAGGAAACTTTGAGGGCCCGGAATAGCCTATTGGGATATTATTTTGTGTTTTGTGCATGTGCACCACTTAGTCACGTTTCGTTGTTTCTTTATTGTTTTGTTTTGCTTAAGTTTCACTTAGAAATAAAGATGTGGAACTCAACCTCCGCTGCGTCTTGGTCCGTCTATATACACGACCGTGACACTGTCAGGAGGAAACACCGCACTCACTGTGAGTCTGGGCTGTATCACCACTCATGCTGCTCAGAAGTTAACACACTTGAATAATGCAACACGGCTTTTAGAAATGTTGTAACTGTTAATTATTGTTTACAAAGCATTGTACATTACATACTAGAACCAGACCCGGCGCCAGAAGGAATCAGTTGGGCGGGCATTTGATTTCCATAGGCGGGCCTGTTTTTTCACAGTATCTCCTATGTGTGCACATTCTTGCACACATTCTTGCACACATTCTTGCACACTGTCACGTTCCTGACCTTATATCCTTTGTTTAGTCTTGTTTAGTTGGTCAGAACGTGAGCTGGGTGGGCATTCTATGTTATGTGTTTCTATGTTTGGTTTAGGGTTGTCAACTAGCCTGATATGGTTCTCAATCAGGGGCAGGTGTTTTACGTTTCCTCTGATTGGGAACCATATTTAGGTAGGCTGTTCTCACTGTTTGTTTGTGGGTGATTGTTCCTGTTCATTGCGTTCTTCGTTGTCTGTATGTTCACATGTTCAGGTCTGTAGCGTCGTTAGTTTCATTTTCTGTTTATTGTTTTTGTTCGTGTTGTTAAGTGTTTCCAATAAATATGGAAACCTACCACGCTGCGCTTTGGTCCTCCTCTCTTCCACCTAACGACGAGCGTTACACACATTCTTGCACACATTTTTTAAGTGGGTCTAATAGTAAAGACCATAGGCAGCTCATGAGTTTCAAGTTTGCGGAAGCTTACAATTTATCCTACAATTTCTACCAATATGCGTGTCAGTTCTGAATATTTATATATGCAAATTTACATCGAAAAGTTTCACTTCAAAAATAACGTTTTTGATTCTCAAAATCGGTGTCATGTAGTTAATCAAAAAAATCTGAGGTAAAATTATAAAAATCTTAAAGTTAAAACTACGGCGTGCGCACAAGCCTCTGCCATATGGATACATAGATACACTGTGATCCACTGGCGGCTAAAGAAATGCCTCTGCCATATGGATACATAGATACACTGTGATCCACTGGCGGCTAAAGAAATGAGGGCATAGAACTCAGAGATACATCGCCTATAGGCCAATGCAGCATGAGGCCTATAACTTCCATCATCAACTAAGTAAAATACATAGGCCTAAAGTCATCAAATAAAAACAGCAGAGAATATCTTGATGACAATTCCGGTTCTTTCAATCACATTGATCTCTCTTCTCTGCCTGTCTGCCTCCCTTTCTATCTGTCTTGACTTGAGGTACTGCTAGTGAAGTTCAACATTGTATCAAATTGTCACGAACTAACTTGCAACATTGTATCCCATAAACACAGGTGGGAAAAACAGCTACTTAAATATGATCCCCAATTAGAGACAACGATTACCAGCTGCCTCTAATTGGGAATCATACAAATCATCAACATAGAAATAATAACCTAGAACCCCACATAGAAATAATAAACTAGAATACCCCCCAGTCACGCCCTGACCTACTTCACCATAGAGAAACAATGGCTCTCTATGGTCAGTGTGTGACAGACAGGCTGAGTAAGTGGAGCAGGAAGGAAGCAGGCACACTGCTCTAATGCTACAAGGGAACATCGGCTTTGCTCATAGACAGACTTGATCCTACCGAACCGTTTTTCAAGTTTTCGTTTCGAAAAAGTACAGAAGTTGCGGTATACCGTGAAACATTAAAACACACGTTTATGAGAGCCCTTCAGAAGGAACTTTTATAATTCTTTCCCTCTAAACTGGGGCTGATAAAGAGCACACTCAAAAACCAGGAAGGGATTATCATGATAGTTCCTTTGTCTCTGTCCTCCTCAGATGATTCCTATCAACGAGGCCATGCATACACGTGTAAAACAGTCAACTTCACAGGCTCCCGGTCTCCTTTTTGTCATCACTTCCCCCTACAATTAATTTCCGTTCTGAAAGAGCCTGACTGGTGCTGCCTGGCTGATTGCAGTGAGGGGCAATAAATACACAGAAATGCTTGACGCACACATACCGGCACACACACAGAAGCACATGCACTCACACATGCACACGCACCCATGCATGCTTGCAAAGCATGCACACACGAACACACACACATACAAACAAACACACACACACACGTGCAATTTAAACAGCTAGAAGGATCCCCACCCCTCAGCCTTGAGATTTTAATAGAAGTCTGATTAGAGAGAGATTGCAGCCAGTTCCACACACAGACATAAATAAAGAGCCCTTTCCCCCTTAATGTATACATTTGCATACATCTATCGCAACGCTTGTGTCATATAAACACTCGTAAATTATACATACACCTCAGTTCATGGTCCTGCTTCTCTGCAGACTGATTTATGGCTTCATGGCTGTCTATGACGGAGAGAGACGGTACGTAACGTGTGGGTGGTGGGAAGTAGTGTGTTTGTGTGTATTTTAGAGGCAGTATGTGTGTGTGTATTTGGGAGACAGTATGTGTGTGTGTATTTGGGAGGCAGTATGTGTGTATGTATTTGGGAGGCTGTGTGTGTGTGTGTGTATTTGGGAGACAGTATGTATGTGTGTCTATTTGGGAGGCAGTGTGTGTGTGTGTGTATTTGAAAGACAGTATATGTGTGTGTGTTTGGGAGGCAGTGTTTGTGTGTGTATTTGGGAGACAGGATGAAGGGAACACCCTTTCACCCCTTTAGTGTTGACCTTGACAGAGCAGAGGGTGCACAGTTTGATGGTGATGGTTTGCGACGGGTGTGGTGAGTTTTCATTTGAACACCCTCCCTCAAGGACGGGCCAATATTACAGCCTGACACACACACTTGTTAATGTCCCTTATAGTGAGTTCACCTCTGACCTCTTGACATGCGTTTGTGTGAGCGTACATGTTTCTGTGTGTCAGGAGCCCATGTGAGAATGTGTGTAATATTTTGTGTGTGTTTGTGTGTGTATTTAATTGTATCCGTTTGTGGCGGTCTGAGCAGTATTGGATCTTAAGTGCAGTGCGGTCAGTCTCTCCTGGGGGACAGAGGCAGCTGTAGTTGTCAGGGGCCATGTGGGGGCTAAGAGCTTCCTGTGCCCTCAATGCCCCCTCAACCACAAGGGAATAATATCAGACTTTAACAGGAAGGTGTCCCCACTTAACCCATCAGATAGGGAGGTGTGATATCTCAGCTCTTTTAAATCAAATTCCCTTTCCCTCAGAGAGATAAAGAACATAACAGAGAGAGTGGATGAGTGGGGGAAACAAGAGAATGCTCTGTCCATTTAAGTCCTGTTGTCGCTCAATACACTATGGGACAGCACTGAGGAGAAAAGGATCTATCCAGCCATCATCTGTTGAGTCCTGGAGACACACAACCGACATTCACTATTTTCTGTGAATTTGATGGACTGAACATGTTGCTCTCCATTTACGTTTTTCTTAGTAAAGGAAAGTGAAATTGGTACAGAACATTTACAGAAGTGCCCATGACATGTTTACATTCAGCAGAAAGTCTGCTCCAGAGCAACTTACAGTGAGGTGATACAGTTTAATTCATACTGGTCCCCCATGGGAATTGAACACACAACCCCAGCAATGCAAGTGCCATACTCTACCAACTGAGCCACACGGGAGCATGTCTGTGAGGACAGTAAAAAGAGGACACGTTGAATGAAGGAGGAGATTGATTCTTCTCAATTTGCACAGAGAACATTGTAGTGAAACCTTGGTTTAGTGTTCAAAACAACCCCGTCAGAGAAGAACTATACAGTATGTAGAATGTAATGTGTAGTTAAAGAGCTATTAGCGTCGCATCATGTGTGCTCCATTGAGAGGCCTCTTTCTCGCAGAGTGGGTAGAGAGAGTGTGGTTTTATTTAAGTGCCAGGCTCTGGAGAAGAGCTGTATGAGTTACAGTAAATCAACAGTGAATAAGAGTTTATGAAAGCCGACTTCATGCCCTGCCCACCAGGTGAAAGGAGGACCATTTCTGCCTAAGCGCCAAAAAATAAGTGGTTTCCGTGGCAATTACAGATAAAAAAGGCCCACACAACGGGAAAGTTCAAACACATTTCAGAATCCCCACGACGATCATTTCCCTCTGAAAAGCCCAAACCACCTCAAATAATAGTGTTTTTGAAATAGAATATTCTTTCACCTAACAAACGACAAAAAGACAGTTCTTGTCTATAGAGGAATAAAAGAGAGAGTGACAGAGAAAGACAAAAAGAGCGATAGACAGAGAGAGAGAGAGACATTTTTTTGGAAAGAGAGTCAGGAGACAGATGCAGGATGAAGCTGGAACACTTTGTTCAGTTAAGCTAACAGCATCTTATGTCAATAGCAGGAATCCCTGGGAGCTAGGAACACATCAGAGAAGCCTACTAGCCTCAAAGCGCACCTACGCAGGTCTGCATTTAGTCCCCGGCCACTCTCTGACAACTGCCATTTATGCAATTCCTTTGAGGCAAACCAGTAGTAGCACTGACAAATGAGCACCTGAATTGACGCACTGTTTGCGCATTTAGCCAGTGCTAAGCAATGTCAGACATCCACCAGAAATGATAGTAACAGACAGGTGTTCGCTCTGTTTACACAATTAGAAACAACTTACATTTCTCTACTCTTCAAGGTCTTTGCTCAAACATGCCATAATACTTACTAATCAGGTCCTTGTCAACGGAGATAAATAAAAAACAGCATATTTCTTTATTGTGATGCTTTACAACTAGTTTATCATTAATACATCACAAGAGCATGAGAAAACAGATCAAAAAGAATTCAGGAGTGAGCTTCCATACTGAAGAGCTGCATTAGCCTTCTGGAGTAAAGACGCTAGGTGATTAGCTAGGTTAGAGAACACCAGAGTTTAATTTACTCCACTATGGTAATGGTAGTTGAGTTAACTAGCCAAAACATAAAAACTTTTCATGTGTTCTGAAGTCATTGTTAATCAGTTAATCAGTTAACCAAACAGAATTAAAAGCCCAGTGCAGTCAAAAATTTGATTTCCTGTGTTTAATATATCTTTCCACACTACGAGGTTGGAATAATAGGTTGTTAAATAAAATAATAAAACGTCACAATAAGGTGCAGAGCATTGGATTTGCCTGCTGGGGGGCAAGGAGACCCCCAGCTCCGCTAGAACCATTGATAACTGTGTGCAGTTTTGAAGGGAGTGTTAAATAAATGTTAACTATTTGGTTGTAATATTATTATCACTTGAAGAGCATAGTAAGAAATCCACATTTCATATTATTCCATACAAAACAATTGCGCACGTTTACCTATATCATTAGAGTTATACAGCAAGTAACTACATGCTTTTCATGGTCTGTAAACATAATTGATCCTGTAATTTCAGATACGTGAGGGTAGCCTCACCATATCCCTCAATATTGTCCACCATTAATTAGATATTTGAGTGATATAAAATAAAAGCGAACTATACCCGACAAGTATGAGTGGTTAGGTTATTTCCCATCCTTTGTGGGCTCTGTCTTTAGCAGTTGGCTAAACATAGTGGTAAGTAGACCAAGTGTACAGTACTTTGTTCTCCAATCAACGTAGGCCTACCTAGCGGAGTTAGTGAACATTATCCCCTTTTCAACATTGTTTTTAATAGTGTTTAATCACGATTGCTGCTGACAGACATGAAAAGTTACATTGATTGATGGACCATGTCAAATTGGCTAGCGGGCTAATAACAGATCACGTCAATATGGCTAGTTAACTTCTTAGCGCTAGGGGTCAGATTTTTTTTTTTCTTAAACTAACATTCCCAAGGTAAGTGGACATTTTCTCTGGCCCAGATCGTAGAATATGCATATAATTTACAGATTAGGATAGAAAACACTCAAAATATTGTCTGTGAGTGTAACAAAACGTATTCTGCAGATGAAAACCTGAGAAAATCTAACCCGGAAGTGATATTTTTTTTTTTATCTGTGTTTCCTGGACCGTCTTTCTTCCATTTAAAGGGATATCAACCAGATTCCTTTTCCAATGGCTTCCTCAGGCGGTGACCAGGCTTTAGACATAGTTTCAGGCTTTTATTTTGAAAAATGAGCGTGATTTTTCAAAAGTAGTCAGGTGTCCTCCGAATAGTTCCTGCGCGCGCGAGAGGAGCTCTCCATTTTCCTTTTCTCTCTTAAAACCTGATGAGGACAGGGGTGCTGTTTTCACTTTTGGGGAAAAAACGTGCCCAATTTAAACGGCCTCGTACTCAATTCTTGCTGTACAATATGCTATTAATTATTACTATTGGATAGAAAACACTCTCTAGTTTCTAAAAACGTTTGAATTTTGCTCTGTGGGTAAAACAGAACTCATTTGGCACGCCACTTTGTGACCAGGAAGTGGAAAGTCTGAAATCTATGTTCTGTTCAAGTGACTGCCATAATAATGGCATGATATGTATGACTATACGTGCACGTCATACACCTTCACCCGGATGTCAAGAGGAATGAGACGAAAAATGAGTTGATTATCTCTGTCCGTACGTTGAATAAGCCCTCTTGGAACAACGTGTCCCCATTTTGTTTTCTGCAAGGCGCGTGTTGGGACCTGTTATTGCCTACTGGAAAGCTGTCGTTATGGGGCGATATGATCTCCGGCTTTGATTTATTTGATACATGTTACAATATCATCCTAAGTAGTTTTTTCAAATATAGTTTCATTAGATTATTGAAATTTTATTCGGGACGTTAGGCGTGTTGCGTTGTTGACTTTGTTGACGTTGGAGAGCTTAGCGCCGCATGGCCAGTGTGCTTGCTAATTCAAGAGGAAAAGAACATTCTGAATCCAAAACAAACGACGGTTCTGGACAAAGGCACCCCTTGTACAACATTCTGATAGAAGACAGCAAAAGTAGCGACCATTTTGGTGATGCTATTTTCATATTATATCAGTCGAACTGATGTTAGCTTCGATAGCTTAAT